>NC_080720.1:31963351-32048351 GCF_019097595.1 Hemibagrus wyckioides
TCTCTCTCTCTCTCACTCTCTCACTCTTTCTCTCTCCCTCCCTCCCTCTCTCTCTCTCTCTCTCTCTCACCCCCCCCCTCTCTTACACACACACACGTAGTGAGATTGATAAGAGCCTGGACCAAATGAACGTGCTGAGGAAAGACGAGTGTATCGTGGAGGGAAAGCTCAAAAAGTGAGTGTCTTCAGCCTTTCGCGCAAGCTGAATATTTATATTATAAATATGTAACAATATATATATATATATTATTATTATCTTCTAATGAAAACTGTACAGATTAATATGATGTAAATATTTTTACGTTTTTTTTCTGTGTAAATGTTCAGTTCCAGCATTAATTAAGCAAATCTTCGTTGATTTCCTATAAAATCTGATGATCTGTACTCATGATTTAATTGTTAATTCCAATGATGTACAGGTTGAAGAACATTCACGCGAAGCGCACGGGGAAGCGAGAGGCCGCTGGGGGAGACGAGCCTCAGGCCACCGGCACGCCGAGCACCGGACACAAGCGCAAGAGGAAGGCGGGGGACAGCGACGACGACGAGGACGAAGACGACGACAGCGATGAGGCTGTAGACGACGA
This sequence comes from Hemibagrus wyckioides, assembly GCF_019097595.1. Lineage (NCBI taxonomy): Eukaryota > Metazoa > Chordata > Actinopteri > Siluriformes > Bagridae > Hemibagrus > Hemibagrus wyckioides. The sequence continues at coordinate 31,963,939 of NC_080720.1, forward strand.
CGACGAGGACGATGAAGAAGAGGTGAAGAAGGCGAGGAAGGTGGAGACGTGTGACGAGGTAAGAGTTGACATGTTCATCGCAAAACATTTCCAATATTTCTGGACTTCCTGTGAACATTTTCGGATATTTTGTTCGTGTGTGTGACTCAAAGGATGAAGGAGATCAAGCCACGAGCGTAGAAGAGCTGGAGAAACAGATTGATAAAATATCAAAGGTAAAGAAACGCACATGCACTCTGTATTAAACCTGCACACACTCCAGCTCTCACACACACACACACACACACACAATCACACTCTCTTCGTCTTGTGTGTTTGTGTGAGTGCAGCAGCAGAATCTGATCAGACGGAAGCTGTTCGAATCGTCTCACGCCTTGCGCTCCATGAGCTACGGACAGGACCGATATCGTCGCCGCTATTGGATTCTTCCACAGTGCGGAGGAGTCTTTATCGAGGGAGTGGAGAGTGGAGAAGGTACACACACACACACACACACACAATACATAATAGAGCACACTACTTATTTGGCCTTTGCAGGTTTCTATTCCACTTCCCACCAAACACTTTCAGGAAGTTTTTTTTTGTTTGTTTTCATTTAGCTGTTTTCCTGATTCTCATTTAACTCTTAACTTGACATTACGGCAGACTTGCTCGAGGGTTTTAATGCCTTAAATGCCACTTTAGCTAAACGACTCGACAGTCAAAAGTCGTTAGACTCCTTAACGAGGAAAAGTTGAATTAGCTAAAGCATGTTATTGAGGATGCTAATAAAGACAACAGCAGAGTGGAATTAACACTCAGGTATGCTGTCCAGCTGTAAAATAAGGGGGTGTGCAGACTTTTGCATTTAACTATATATATATATATATATATATATATATATATATATATATATATATATATATATATATATATATATATATATATATTTACTGACTGAGTAAAAACCATTAAAAGTGATAAAAGTATAGAGATGTAACTATAGTGTGTGTGAATGAAGGTCAGCTGAAGTGGACACACGCGTCTCTCCACAGGTCCCGAGGAGCTCGAGAAGGAGCGAGAGCGCCTACGCAACTTCGAGCCGGTGAGGATCAAGGAGGAGCCACAGGAAGAGGAGGAGGAGGAGGAGGAAGAGGAGACACAGGCGGAGGAGGAGCAGCAGCAGCCGGAGGTCCAGACGCAGGCTCAGGTGAAGCAGGAGGAAGAACAGCGTGCCGAGAAGGAAGTGAAACAGGAAGACGAGAAGCCCTGCTCGCCACCAGACAAGCTCCAGGAGAAGGACGCCCAGCTGTTAGACCCCGCCTCCTGTCCTCTCAAGGAGGCCCCAAACCCACCCAGTGACCTCACGTCCCTTTGCCATACTCCTGACAGCAGCATGGCGTCTGTCACCACGGCGACCGCATCAGCATCATCTCCAACTCATTCTACCTCCAAACCTACTGTACTGTGCAGCACTCCTGCGGACTCCGTACCTCTCGTGGCTCAGTTTGGTGCTCCTCCTCCACAATTCGGTGTTCCTCTGTCCCTGCAGCATCATCAGCACCTCCTGGCTAACGATCAGCTCCTGCGCGTTTTAACGGAGCGCAGCGGCCATTGGTTCAGCCTCCTGCCCCGTTCTCCCTGTGACGACTCTTCCCTCGTCCAACCCACCACGCCGCTGCGCTCCTCGGCTCAGCCTAACAATGTCCAGCCCAGGAGCCCTCCTGCTCCGTCCTGCTCCCCTCACCAGCACCTCCAACCTCCGTCTGCCTCCAGCAGCCCTCTAAACGCTGCTCACGACGGCCTGGGAAACCTCACCGTCTCGCCTCTGCAGGTAAAGCAGCCCTCATAGACATTATCCACATATATTATATATTATCCACACTGCTGTTCACCTACCAGCTGATAGTTTTGCAGTAGGATTTATCGTGCAGCGGTGCTTTAGTCCTTGAGTCTTCCTCATCTGTAGACTCTGTTCAAACAGATCAGCTTCAGCTTTCATGCTCAAAGCACCGTTGTCTTGTAGCTCATCCCTGACTAACCTAGTTGAGTCTCTTGCATTCTGGGATACATTCTGCCGAGGTTTACTGTAATGCGATATAAACGTACAGTGGTTTATGTAAACGTCTCCCTGTGCCTGTAGGTAAAACCCGGTGGTGCTCTGCTGCCTTTGCCCATGTGTGGATGGTCAGGTGGCATGATCAGCCCTAACCTGCCCATGTGCAGCAGCCCTATGCCCCTTTGCCCGCTCACTGAAGGCAGCGCCAGCCCCCTGCTGGCCCCTAGCGTCTCCACCAGCAAAAGTGGCTCTCCTGCGCCCCCTGGGGACAAACCGCCTTCTGCACCATCACCTGCTATAGATCTGCCACGAAACCATGACCAGCCACAGCCACAGCCCATTCCAGAAGGTGAGACACGCACACACACACGCACACACATACACACACACATACACGCGCACACACACACACACACACACTACTCATATGTCCATAAAGCCTAATAATCTAAGTTATACATGCCCCTCATTATGATGTGTGTGTGTGTGTGTGTTGCAGACATGCTGATGGGTTGGTGGAAGATGATGGACATGGAGGAACTGCAGGCCCTGATGAAGACGCTCCACAGCAGAGGCATCAGAGAGCGAGCGCTGCACAAACAGGTCCAGAAATCCATGGAGCTCATCCCACAGACCTTCAACAAGAACAAGGAGGGTGAGTCTCTAATAATACACACTTCAACAAAACGTCCATTTTGACCCATAGATTAACAACTGAGGCTAATAAACTGACCTTAAGTGAGACTTAAAGTAAACACACTGGCAGGTTTAAGCGGTCACTATCGTTTCAGTGGGGAGGTTGTGAAACTCATGGGCCATCTCCCGCTCTGTGTGTGTGTGTGTGTGTGTGTGTAGTAGCTGTAATGGAAGTTTCGGAGCTGGACGAGGGCCAGGTATCCGTGGAGACGCTACAGGAGTGGTGTGTGGAGGAGCAGGCGATGGAGACTGACATCGCCTTGCTACAGCAGGTGGAGGAGCTTGAACGCAGGGTCACTTCAGCCAGCCTGCAGGTCAAGGTAAAAAAAAATAAAATAAACAGACAAGTGTGTGTGTGTGTGGGGGGGTGTGATTGATTTTAATTTAAAGAAGTAGTTCTTTAAAAGGTCTAAATGCTCTAAATGTACCCTCGAGCACTCTTTCAAGCATGTTTCAGAAATTCTCAAGATTTCTACACTGATTAATATACACGAATATGCAAATTTCTTCCCCTTGGTTATTTAGTCAGCTGGCATTTTTGGGATTTCGGTATCTGAATCTGGATTTTCGTTGTCATACTACAGGGCTGGATGCACCCGGAGCCCCAGTCAGAGAGGGAGGACCTGCTGTATTACGAGCACAAGCCCCTTCCCAAGGCCTGCCCGGGGGCGGAGTCACAGGAGGAGCGGAGCTCGGAGAAAGGCCTGAGACGGCAGCCCAGCAACCCGCTGGACATCGCCGTGATGCGCCTGGCCGAGCTGGAGCGCCACATCGAGAGAAGGTACCTGCGGAGCCCCTTAGGGACAACCATCCAGATCAGGCTGGATAATGTGGGGACGGTCACTGTGCCCGCCCCCGCGCCATCCACTAGCGCTGGAGGGGAAGGGTAGGTCATCCACGCAGCCAGCCTTCATCTCTCTTATCTCTTCCTCTTGCTCCTCCTCCTCCTCCTCCCCTCTCTTCTGGCTGGGGCGGCTGTGCTTGTGGCGTGTGTGTGTTCACCCGGGGCCCGGTTTTTTCCAAAAGGGGTTCCATGGTTTTTGGGTTCAGATTTTAACACCTGCATTTGAGTTCCTTTCTGTTCTTGGCTGCATGCGTTCGATTTTTTTGGCCATTCTGTGGACAGGATTTCTCTTCGCTGTCGTTTCGTGAGAGCATGGCGCATTTTAACTACGGGGGCTTCATTTTCGCTCTGAGATTTCACGGGAAGTTTTCATCACGCAGACTGTCAATGCCATTCCACAGGATGTGTGTGTGCCGGATTATAACGATCCCTGTTTAGTCTCCTTTTTCTGTCTGTGGATGACTGTGATGACGTGTTTTGTCTTTAAGGCCTGCGCTATACTCGACACGCGACTTGTAAAATATTCAGCATGATGACGTATGATGCGGCGCGACATGGATCGTGGTCAAAAACCATTTAATATGATTTCATCATGTCTAATAATAAGAAGAGTATACAGATTTGGACGATCATCATGAGAACATACTTAATGTTAATCTTAATTTCAAGCTCTAAACGTTTGGTGTAATAATAAAAAGTCTATAGTTTGACTGATTTGTTTGTACCGACTGATGATAAATAAATATTTTTAATTATTTTAAAAATAATTAAAAATATTTTTTTGTTTTTGTTTGTATGGACATTATTAATTATTTATTATACTTAAAATTTTATTATAAATTAATTACACACACAAAACAGTTTTCCGATTATTCAGACAGCGCCCGAGTCATTTCTGTCAAGTAATTCCGCTGTCCGTCTGTCTCGTACCTGCGCAGGTGTAGTTAACATCAAGTATAGCTCTGGCCTTAAGCTGTAGATGTATGTGTAAATGTGTGTGGGTGTGTGTGGGTGTGTGTAACTGGTCTCTTTGTTGCTGTGTCTCTCAGGGGTGAGGAGGAGATCGCTCCCGGGATGAAGGTGTGGAGGAAGGCTCTGAGCGAGGTGAGGAACTCGTCACAGCTGGCCATGTGCCTGCAGCAGCTGCAGAAGTCCATCGCCTGGGAGAGATCCATCATGAAAGTGGTGAGTGTGTGTGTGTGTGTGAAATCTCAGGCTCGGTTTGGATGCCAAGCTGTACACAATGATGAAACGGTATTTTAGGCATGTACTAAGGTGTGTGTGTGTGTGTGTGTGTGTGTAGTACTGCCAGATCTGCCGTAAGGGGGATAATGAGGACTTACTGCTGCTGTGCGATGGCTGTGATAAGGGCTGTCACACCTACTGCCACAAGCCCAAGATCAACGCCATCCCTGAGGGAGACTGGTACTGCCCTGCCTGCATCTCCAAGGTAACCGCCTCTACCTCAGACACACACACACACACTCTCTCTCTCTCTCTTGTGGCTCATTCAGGGATGGTCAAGAATTTTTGAAAGCTGATCAGTAACTGGACGTGACCCGAGAAAATTACACACAGTGTCAAAACTCAAAACGTTATTTTGCGTCTTCTCTTCGATACGTGAACAGAATTCTGTGATGAAGTGATGATGCCATGAAGAAGGATTATTCATAGTATCCGAGTTCTAAGCATCTCTCGGTCTCAGATACACACCGGTTTAAAAATATATTAAAAGAGTGATTTTTTTATTTTCAATAATTATTGATTTTTAATGAATTTATGATCACGGTTAGGTCGATATGTTTTAATCATGGCTTTTTATATCCGTGTATAGTCGATTCCAAACCTTTATACGACTTGATCGATACACCAGGCTGCCGCAAAACAAAACACTTGCCATGAAATGTGTGTGTGTGTGTGTGTTTTCTTTTTTTTTGTACTAATGCTACAGTAAGCCTAAACAAAAAAGGGCAAATTCCAAAGTGTTTGAAACAGTTGAACCTCCCGGGGGTTGCAGTCTCTCTCCTGTAACTGCATCTGCTTTCAGATGAATATAACTGCAGTTGCTGAATAATTTATAGCAGCTCCTGAATCATGTGCTTTAACTAAATAATAAGCTGGAACTTTATGAAAGGAAGTGAGGCAGGCCATACTGGACTGGAACGGGGAAGTTAATTTCCTTCACTGTCTGCCTTGCTGAATTTGGTATTGGAAATAATCTGGTGTGTTGCATTTGCATAGAAATATATATATATATATATATATATATATATATATATATATATATATATATATATATATATATATATATATGTGTGTGTGTGTGTGTGTGTGTGTGTGAGAGATACTTTGGCATTTGTGAAAGTTTCCAAAACGCACACTAAGCATGTAAGAAATGAAGTGCAGCAATATAAGTGTTGAGTGGACTCGAGTGAGATCACGTGCAGATTGAACGCAATGCGAATTCCTCAGGCCAGCAACCAGTCCCCCAAGAACAAGAAACCTCAGAGTCGCATGCAGTCCGGCGGAGGGGGCAAGAAAGCGGCGGAGACGGCCAAGAAGAACAAGAAGCAGCAGGAGGCGTGCGAGGATGAGGAGGCAGGCGGAGGCGGCAGCACCAGCAACAGCAGCCCAAAGAAAATAGCCACGGCGTCCAGCCAAGCGAAAAAGAGCTCGCCCGCTCCTCCAGCCGCCAAACCCGAGAGTCCGGCCTGCGTGAAGCGGGCCAAAACGGCCAGGGACAACAACCGCGACCTGGGCCTCTGCAGGTATCTATGTGAAATTATTTTTATATTACGTCAAGTATTCATGCATTGCCTCTGATCTAGTTTCAAGAGAAAATATTTGAGACTAGAAAAAGACTCTGAGATCCAGTTTTTCTGATGCTTTACGAAAAGCTGTAAACTAAAGAACTGAGGGCACAAAGCCTTTATCTCCACACATACATTACAGCACAGTGGAACTCTTTTCTTCACATATACCAGCTGAGGTCAGAGCACAAGGGCAGAGTGGAGCTTGGTGGTGCTGGGGCTTGAACCCTGATCCTCCGATCAGCAACCCAGAGCCTTAACCACCTGAACCACCACTGACCCCATCTTTTCACATATTCTAGCTTATATGATCAAGCGGGGGTCAGAGCGCAGGGTCAAGCCATAGTACAGCACCCCTGGAGCAGGTGGGGTTAAGGACCTTGCTCAAGGCCCCCAATGTTTGATATCTTGGCAGCTTGGAGGTTTGAACCCCAACCTTCTGATCAGTGACCCAATACCTTGTCCACTGAGCTGTTGCTTCCCTACAAACGAAATTATGCTTTTAGATAAATGTCTGCTAAAACATGCTGACCAAATATGTGCACTGTACGTCACAGTGACTAAAATCTCGGCCACAAAGAAGTTTTCCTGATATCTGTTCCTCTCCTGTAGGATTCTCTTGGCTGAACTGGAGCGGCATCAGGACGCCTGGCCCTTCCTCACACCAGTCAACCTCAAATCAGTGCCCGGGTACCGGAAAGTCATCAAAAAGCCCATGGACTTCTCCACCATCCGCGAGAAGCTCGTCAGCAGCCAGTGAGTCTCTGTTACATCCTCCACCCTGGTGATGCCGTTCAGTTCTTCTGAAACGAATCAGTCTTTGAGTATATCGATTCATTAGAGTCAGTAGATGGAGCATAACAATAAAAAACAAAAACTCCAGTTTGAGGAAAAACACAGAATCTTCATAAATTAATTGACTGAATTACGAATGAATCAATTTGACAGAATTATGAAGTGAATCAATTTGGATGAACAAATCACTAAATGAATCAGTTGACTCCTTGAAATGAATTGTTCACCAAAACAAATCATTTGCACTTGGAAAAGTGTTTAAAGTGGATTTTTTTTTTTTTAGGTACCAGAACCTCGAGACGTTCATCATCGACGTCAACTTGGTGTTTGACAACTGCGAGAAGTTCAACGAGGACAACTCGGACATCGGCCGCGCGGGACACAACATGAGGAAGTTCTTTGAGAAGAGGTGGACCGAGCTCCTGAAGCAGACTAACTGATTCACCCCGAGCCGCTTTTTCCCGTGAAACTCGGATCGGAACCGGCCGGAATTTTCCTCCCAGCAAAGCAAAGCGCCGTTCTCGAACCTGAACATGTCCCACATAGACACACACATACACACACAGACACACAACACCCCAAAGAGACACAGGACAGAGGGTGTCTTTGTGCAATATCATTTCCTTGTAGAAAAGAGTTAATCGCACTGAAATCTTCAACCGTCAGAGCTGTATCTAGGAGAAAAAAAATACAAAAACATTTTCCACTACCTGTAAATATCATCATTTTGTTCCTTCTGTTGTTTTTATTTTTTTTCCTCTCCCTTTTATCGTTAATATTATAGTGAATGTATTTAATTTTTTTTAAATGATTATTTATGACAAAAAAAAGGTCCATTCTTCATTTTCTATGAAAAAGAAGAAACAGCTCAAACTGCTTTAAAAAAAAAAAAAAATCGAATGGAATGTTTATTTGTATGTGTGGTATTTTTTTTCATTTGTTTATTTGTTTGTTGTTTTTTTCCCGCTCTCTCTCTCCAAATATGAAACGAAGCCAAGAAAAAGAAAGGAACCTGTTTACACCGCTTCGGGCTGTCTGGCGTCGGAGTTTCCCCCTCACACACACACACACACACGCAGTGGTTTCCACCCCCCACGCAAAAAACAAAACAAAACAAAAAATGTGTACATACTGTCTGTTCATACCGATTATATATATATATATATATATATATATATATATATCGAGTCTTGTTTGGAATGATGTGTACATATGGTTTCAAACATTGGATATTGTTCATGCCTTAGACCGATTGTAGCATTTAATTTTAGTCTTAAAGTGACTTATTATTATTATTATTATTATTATTATTATTATTGACACATTTATTGGTTGTACAGTATACACATATCTTCTACAAACACTGTGGTCTCCTTAATCTTGGTAGTGCCTGCCCTTCTGAACAGGGTGTAGGGAAGTATTTTTTTTTGTTTGTTTGTTTGTTTGTTTTTATGATTTTTTTTTTTTTAAAGAAGAAGAAAAAAAACAAAAATATCACGAAACACTCCCTGGCTTCCTGCGCACGCTGACATATATACTGTACAACACGAGTGTGTGTGTATTCCCATGTGAGAACTGTTGGGAGTTGGCTTCAGCAACACACACACACACACACACACATGCACACACACTCACACACACACACACACACACACACACAGCGGGCTATCGGTAACCACTCTGGCCACGTCCTAAACCGCATACCCCCCCTCCTGGTTCATGGTGGCTTTGTCTGAACTCACATCATTGGTTCCAGCACTATGCCAAAAGGGTGCTCTCAGAGAACACGACTGCGTGCAGCGTACTTGGTTTAATGTACTACTTAGCAGGATAGCGTGCGGTTTGGGACACGTGAGCCCGTGTCTGAGTCTCCTCCACCTCCTCTTCCTCCTCCTTCCTCCTGAGTCTTGGCCACTGGAGGCAGCTAGAACACAGTTTTTTTGTACCCGAGTCAGAGTACTTGAAGTTATTTTATTTAAAGCTATTGTGGGAAACAAAATGGTAGCGTTCTTTTTGTAGGAGCATTATTTTTCACTAGTGTGTATGTGTGTGCGCGCGCGCGTGTGTGTGTGGATGTTATGTGTGTGTGAGTGTGTGCGAGTGTGAGTGTGTGTGGCACGGACCTATTAAAAGGATGTTTTTAAAGTCATCTTGCTGCTTCCTGGTGTGTTTTTTGTGTGCAGAGACATGAACAATAAATGTAGCTACTCCTCAGCTCCATGCTTTATTGCCCTTATACCGAGAAATGAGAAACTCCTCCATCTGGAAGACTTCCTCAGACTGGTTACGAAATTCCCTGCTTCAATGTAAAATAAAGGAAGGGGCTCCTTACAGAAGACTGAAGCACATTGACTGTTTCTGTGAAGGAGCCGGGTACTACAGAGTGGATAAACATCACACAATTCAAATAAATAATAAAACTAATAATGATCAAAGAAAATGAGGGCTTTATTTATAAGGGTTATCTCTAATAAAATCTGTTAAGTTGATTAATGAACATGATAATAGAATATGAGCATTAAAATGTAGCAAAAAAACAAATAACACCAAGATGTTGAAAATTAAAATGATCTATCTATCTATCTATCTATCTATCTATCTATCTATCTATCTATCTATCTATCTATCTATCGATCGATCGATCGATCTGTTATTATTATTATTGTTATTATTATTATTATTATTATTATTATTATTAATTTATTTAATTGTACACAATTCATGCAAATATTGTTATATTAATTATTATATAATTAATTAACTCAATAATAATAATAACAACAAGAACAACAACAATATAAAAATATAAAAAAATAAATAATAATAATAATAATAATAATTACTTATAAGCTAATAATAAATAAAATTACTAATTTCCGGGGGGGGGATACACTAAACCATGCTTTAAATATGTTTTAATTTTATTTATTTATTTATTAAACCTTGAGTCGGCCATGTTAAACCCGGACTGTAAACACAGGTCACGTGACGCCCCGTGTGACGCATGCACTAACCCGGAAGAAGGGTCTCGAGACAGCTGAAGTGAGTAACGTTCCTTTTCTCGCTTGGTCTAAAAATATTTTATCCAAAAAACACGAATAAGTTTTAATGACATGTTTCATAAAGCTCTAGAACGGTTCTAAGGGTTCTAGCGGTTCGTGGTGTTAAATAATATCACAGGTTTTACAAGCAAACTTAAAAAGAGAGAGAGAGAGAGAGAGAGAGAGAGAGAGAGATAAGGATAGCGGTCGGGGTAGGGGAGGTGACTGTTAGCTAAAGTGGCTAAATTAAAATTTCAAAAAATAAACCGTTAAAAACGGTCAGGTTTCTGTCAGTGAAGGAAGATGGTGGAGAAAGCTGATATAAAGCTGTTTTTATTAAAGATATAAGGTATAAATCTCCTCTAAATCTCTTAATGACTTTAATATAAACATAAATACTGCTCTGTAGATTATTTATCATTCAATATAGCAATGTCTATGGTTTAATTTAAAATATATTCCGAAATATTTTGTTTTTTTCTGAAACTAGTTTTATAAACAACAGTGTTAAAGATCCTGATCACGTTATGGATATTAAATATCCAGATATCCTGCAGGCAGGTTGGAATGGGTGGAGAAAGGTGTCGGGAGTGTGATGGAAAAATATCGGTGAGAGTCAAGGGGAAGGTGATACAAGACAGTGGAGAGACCGGCCATGCTGTATGGTTTAGAGGCAGTGTCGCTGAGGAAGAGACAGGAGTCGAGGTAGCAGAGATGAAGATGTTGAGGTTCTCTTTGGGAGAGAGGAGGTTGGACAGGATTAGGAACGAGTACATCAGAGGGACAGCTCATGTTAGGGAGGACAGATTAAGATGGTTTGGACATGTCCAGAGGAGGGAGAGTGAGTATATTGGTAGGAGAATGTTGGAGATGGAGCTGCCAGGCAGGAGGAAAAGAGGAAGGCCAAAGAGGAGGTATATGGATGTAATAAATGAGGAGATGTAGCTAGTGGGTGCAAGTGTTGAGGATGCAGAAGATAGGGATAGGTGGAGAGAGATGATTCACTGTGGCCGAAAGAAGAAGATCTATGATATTGTCCTATTGAGTCTGTATTTTTTCCACAGAGTCAAAATGGTGTCTCTGATCTGCACTGTACAAGACCACCGTGATGACGTGAACTGCTGCGCCTTCTCCGCCTCGCTCCTGGCCACCTGCTCCACCGATAAAACCGTGAGGGTCTACTCCACCCGGGACTTCTCAGAGCTCCCGTTCTCGCCGCTCTCGGGCCACGGCTATGGTGTCCACTGTTGCTGCTTCAGCCCTTGTGGTCAGTACCTGGCGTCCTGCTCCACCGATGCCACTACAGTGGTTTGGGCGATGGGCGGCGGAGAGATTGAGGCTGTGCTCGAGCACCCGGGCAGGAGTCCGGTCAGGGTGTGTGCCTTCTCGCCCGACTCCTCGTGCTTGATTTCGGGAGCTTCAGACGGCACTGTGGCTCTGTGGGACTTCCCGTCCAGAACTCTGCGCAGGTCAGTGTTAGAATTCTCTGCTTGTCCGGTGGCCGTGTTCCTGCGCTCTCTCCTGATTTCTGTTCTGTTGTTTAGGACTGGCTCCGTTCCTGACACCACAATGGTAGCGTGTTCCTTTAGCCCCTGTGGTCAGCTGTTTGCTACAGGATCCACGTATGGAGATCTCCGTATCTGGGACCTGGGCATGAACCAGCTCCATGCGGAGAAGTACGCTCATGACCTCGGGGTCACCTGCTGCCAGTTTGCATCGCAGATACTGACAGGTATGGGGATAGCAGTGTTTAATCTAATCACTGTCCAGTGTGCCTGTAGTCTAGAGTAGGTGTGATTATAGTGGACACCAATTTCAACAAACAACAGAAAGTTTGATGTTTATAAAAGTTTGCAGGTTTCCCTTACGCCCTTTACTTTAGTAGCCTGTATTGCCAAAGGTCAGTTCATGAGGTCAGTATCTGCCTCTTTATCAAGGTTAAAAAGTGGAGCATGATAAAGGTTGTGCTTAACGAGTAGCATATTAACACATTAGTGTTCATTTGAGTCCATTTGTCCAATCTCTCTCTCTCTCTCTCGCTCACTCTCTCTCTCTCCCCCTGTCTCTGTCTTCGTCTCTCTCGCTCACTCTCTCTCTCTCGCTCACTCTCTCTCCCCCTGTCTCTGTCTTCGTCTCTCTCGCTCACTCTCTCTCCCCCTGTCTCTGTCTTCGTCTCTCTCGCTCACTCTCTCTCCCCCTGTCTCTGTCTTCGTCTCTCTCGCTCACTCTCTCTCCCCCTGTCTCTGTCTTCGTCTCTCTCGCTCACTCTCTCTCTCTCTCTCTCTCTCTCGCTCCCTGTCTCTCTCTCTCTCTCTCTCTCTCTCTCTCGCTCCCTGTCTCTCTCTCTCTCTCTCTCTCTCTCTCTCTCTCTCGCTCCCTGTCTCTCTCTCTCTCTCTCTCTCTCTCTCTCTCTCTCTCCCTCCCTCCCTCTCTCAGATAAGTCAGGCCATGTGGTCCAGTTCCGTTTGGCCTCCTGTGGTCAGGACAGCTTGCTGAAGATCTGGCTGCTTTCTCGGAACTTTTCTACAGGTAAAAGGTCACCTGCTCCTGCTCGATGTCTTGACAAGGCTGTTCTCTATAAGGAGACATATCTCCCCTCTTTCACATGGACGTCTGTTTGTTTTGCTACGTTTGCTTGTTATCGGCACTTAAAGTGCATGACGTGTTTTCCGAGCAAATAAAAATGAGCGGTTACGTCAGTGCTTAAAAAACTGCTACCTAAACGTACACCATCATGATACTGATCCCAAATACATGTTATTAATGTTCATAACTTATAATAAATATCTAACTTCCAGATTTCAGACACTTTAAGCTCTGATGCTATCTTCTCATGAGTGTGTGTGTGTTTTACAGGTTGTAAAATGCAGCTGCTACACACACTGTCGGGTCAGTCCTCTGCTGTCCTGTGTTGTGCCTACTCTGCAGACGGACAGCTTTTAGTCTCTGGGTGAGTACTCTGAGCTTATTCTCCTCTCCAGCTTTACACTTCCTGTTTAATCGTGTGGACGGTGTGAGGATTCTTGGCACCGCTCCGTCCTGCCACTAGATGGTGCTCTGTACTCACCGTAACTGCTTGAGGAACACTTTTTACAGTGTTTGTTCCCTCTTTCCTCTCTCACAGGTCTATGGATAAGACTGTTGCAGTTTATGAAGCAGTGAGTGAATAGTTTTAAAAACCTGAAATATATCTTTATGTATTTCTTTATATATTATATATATTCTCTTAAATCATTTTTGTCTATTATTGCAGAATGGTGGAGTCTTACTCTATACCTTGAACCAGCATGAAAGGTAATCTCTCTCTCTCTCTCTTTTTCTCTCTCTCATTGTGCCTCTGTCTCTCTGTCTTTCTCTCTCCCACTGTCTGTCTGTCTCTCTCCCACTCTGTCCGTCTGTCTCTCTCTCGTTGTCTCTCTCCCTCTCTCACTTTGTCTCTCTTTCCCTTTGTTGCTCTTTCCATCTCTGTTTTTATCCAGAAGTTTTGTCTTCTCTCTACATCTTGCTATTACTTCTTCTGTTTAGCTCTTTCTATCTCTCTCTTCTCTTTCTCTCTGACCCCTTGTAATATCTCTGTGCTTCAGGTATGTGACAGCATGTGCATTCTCCCCAACCGCCCCCCTTATAGCCACCGGCTCCATGGATAAAACGGTGAACGTATGGAGGGTGGAGGACGGCTGCAGCTCTTGGGGTGGGGCAACACTTTATTTATTTATCCTTTCTCATTAAGTTAATTCAATCCTGTAGATATCCCATAATGCCTTGTGCCTGATGTGTGCATCCAGTGAAATCTAAATAAAAAAAAAAAATTGTTCATATGTTTATTTTATGGAGAGGATTCTGTGCAAATGTCAATAACCTTTGTGTTTTTCCGATTCTTGTTTGTTTTTTCAACAGGTGCTGATGGCAAATCTCTTCCAGGTGTGTGTATTTGTGTGTACACTCATAATTATGAATATAACATGGTCCATTTATCCATCCCCTAGAAGTATTTTAGTTTCTCTCATTCGTCAAGGCTTTTCATAATCCTGTGTTTTTTTGTGCTCTAGATGACGTCCCATGCGGCTCACATGAAGCAGGTAAGAGGCTGATCCACGCCGTGTTTATTTACTCACGCACTGCACACTGTGAGTAGTGATTGAGTTCTGGTCACCTGATGGTCAGAGGCAGCGTTTGGGCCATGTGTTCGGTAATTATCCTCAAAGCCCCCAGAGTAATGCAGACTGTGTGACGGAGAAATCTCCTCCTCATTTCTGTTCTCCATGTTTTAATCAGTCGTCTGGACGGATTTATTTAATCGATCTCCGTGGTGAGATTTATTAGGAACAGTTATTTATGTTTCATTGCATCTTATAATTTTAGCATGAGTGCTATGTGTGTGTCAATCAGGGGGAAAAAAAAGAAAACTAAAATGAAATAAATACAAAGACGACAAGATATAATTACACTAATCGATCATATAAAAACATAAGACTAAAAAAAAGTAATGAAAAATAAAAATGAATAAACAGAAGAAATGTAAACAAGCTAAAAATAGCTCAGAACATAAATAATGAAAAAGCAGAAAATAGTTAAAAACACAGAGACACGGTGTGTTGATTGACAGGTGAGTAGACACATCATCTTGTTTACAGATCCAGAGGCAGCGCTGGATACAGAGTGGATATTTCATTAAAGCATCATCAGAGAGGCTTCATGTGACCTTTCACATTAATACAGTTTCACAGGACGTGTATTAAATCGTCCTGACAGCGATGTTGTTTATCCGAGACAGTCATAACCGATTCCTCTTCTCTCGGTCTCTGAAGCACTAAATTACACAGATTACACTCCCTGTAGGGCTCAAATCCATCACTTCCTGTTGCTGTGTCTGGCAGGCAGGAAGTGGCCGGGTCATTCCAGGCTGACGGTGAGCGATTGGTCCGAGGACGACGTGTCGGCATGGTTACGGGAGGAGGGGCTGGAGAGCCTCATCGACACGTTTAAAGCCAATAATATCGACGGAGCCGAACTGCTCTCGCTCAGCAAGGAGAGCCTCAGCTCAGAGCTCCGTATAGGTGACACACACTCACAAACACACACACACACACACCCATACTCCTTATATCCAGATATAAGTGGTGTAAATTTGTTCCCTTTCCATCTCAAATGGTGCACTAAATACTATAAAGTCTACACTGTGTACTCGACTATGTAGTATTTGAACTTTGGAGCATCATAACCTCTCAAATCCAACTTATTTTACAAAAATTCCCACACACACAAGTATGTTATGAGACGCAGGACTGTACATCCTGAGCGTATGTGCTTTTACCCTGTGATTTTTCTTCTTCTTTTTTCTCAGAGTCACTGGGCTTGCGCAATAAAATTCTGCGGAAGATCGAGGAGCTGAAGGTGGCACCGGTATCTGACGGCATTCCTGACGAGTTCCTCTGCCCCATCACGCACGAGGTCATGAAGGACCCGGTGATCGCTGCAGGTCAGAGCCCAGTCTGATTCTTATTATTTTTAATATACAATTGCAATCTAGCATGTCATCATGTTTTTAACAGTTTTTGTCCTGTCTCTAATGAATACAGAGGAATTTACATAGAGAGAACATAATCACACATACTTTCTACTCTTTAGGGATTTCTTAAATCACACCATTTTATTTAGTTGGTAAGAATTCTTTGTTTTTGCTCCAATGCAGTAAAATATTTTACAACCTGTGTTTAACATCCCAGATCAGGTCAAAATAAGTCATGAAGATTTTGTAAAAATGAACAAACAGCACTTTTTCATCATAAAACTTAACATGCCTGGCAAAATGCCTTCTAATAAAAATATTCCATTATTTTTAATCATTTGTTTTGTGGCTGTGTAATGGTAATAATATATATATATATATATATATATATATATATAAATAATATAATATAATATAATATAATATAATATAATATAATGCTTATATTGTTTATAAATGTATTAGGATTTAATAGATGACATTCAAAAAGCTCAGTGTGTGTGTGTGTGTGTGTGTGTGTTGCAGATGGCTACTCATACGAGCGGGAGGCCATCGAGAGCTGGATCAAGACTAAGAACCGCTCCAGCCCCATGACCAACCTGCCCCTGCAGACCACACTGCTCACCCCCAACCGCACGCTCAAAATGACCATCTGCCGCTGGAGCAGCAGCCAGTGAGGCTGGTCAAACGCACCATGCCAAACAGAACAGCACCGAAACCCCTGGTCTGAGGGGGACGTCCTGTAATTAATGCTGTAACAGCCCTGAATCAGGTATGCTGGGCGCTTAAATCAAAACCACGCACTGGCCGTGTCCATCGAAAGCCTTGCACTCGACCGCACTGTCTCAAGGTTAGCACGTCATTCCTCCTCGTCTAGACACCTGCTTAAAATGTGAAACTACACACGGGTATCACGTCAATGATGTGCATTAGACTGACTGGGTGGAGTCTGTAGAAAGCTTCCATTATAGATTTATACATCAGTTATCAATCAATTTGTTAATCAATTTGTCATCGAGCTTAAATCAGTTTTGATTTTAAACATTTGAAAGACAAAGGCTGCAAAAAATGTAACTCAATCTATTAATTTAAACCTAAATAGTCTTAATTTAATGACTTTATCTACGCAAACTGTCTTAATAGAGAGATGACGTGCTTCATGCAGCTTATCTCAAACGGTGCGCTACTGAGGAAACAGCACACTCGCTTAATACTACAAGAAGTACTGTCTGTTAGACCCTGTGTAGTGAACAGGAAATGATTTATTTCTCCCACTGTCTAGGAAATATGGAGTTAGGTAGTCAGTGAAAATGAAGTGATAAATAAATATCACTGGGGTTAATATGTGCTCATAATATGCTCATTATTCCAGTGAAATTCAACAGCTAAAGAAAAATCTAATGCTTCAGTTTAGATATTTTGGGCATTGATGCTTTGGAAAATCTGTTATTTTTACCCACCCCATGGCTTTTATTATTATTATTATTTTTTGTTTGTTTGTGTACTTTTTTGGTAAACTAACACAATGATGAATTAATTTATCAAGTCTTAGTTATCTTTTTTTTTTTAAAACTCTGCACAAATAACTTCTGTCTTCACCTCTGTATGCATGTTTATTCCACACAACAGTGTTTAGCTGTATGATTTTACGCTCTAATCTGGTTTTTGTGACGGCATTGTGCGAAGATATTAACAGCTACAGCGTTATTGTTGTGTGTTAAACGCTAGGGCAGAGCAACCAATCACAATGCTCGTAAAGCTACAGCATTAATCCCGGATTGGATTACAGCTGTGTAAAGCAGATTACATCCCTGTATTATCAATGTGACACTCCGCAGGTTTAACGAAGGGTTAAGATATCGCAGTCTTAATAAAATTAAACTCATTTACATGGTTTTATGATTTGTTTTATGATATTTTTCGCAAACCAGCGTTTTAAAAAATGGATCATTTCCTCCTTTATACTGAGTGTACTGGTAATCCAGGCTCACAGACATTAACCGGTGCTTGAAGTGGGCTTTTATTGTTGCGTTATGCAGCAAAGTTGAAATACAACCAATAACAGTATCGTGTTATGGAACTGAACGTAATAATAATATACATATAAAATAATCTCTCACTAAAACCTGAAACGGTTTGCCTTCTTCATAATCCACTGCTCATGGACAGCTGAATGTAAAAGTTTGTCTCCTCACAGGATGCAGGTGAAAAATAAATCATTGAATTCCTCTTTGATAGAAGGTGCAGTGTTGTGTTATTTAAGCCACTGTTGTTTTTATGGATTGTTTCATGATCTAAAGACACATTATTTAACCACTTTTTTTTTGATGACATTTATGATGAAGAATAAACACCTTGAATATCGTCACGCCGTAACGTCAATGTCTTTGTCGAGGTGTGCAAACTTTTGCACTCAGCTGCATGTGAACCTAAAATCTTCCCAAAGCATTATTTCTCAAAAGATTCTGAATTATAATATATATGTATGTATGTATAGCTGTGCAAAAATAACAATATAAAATGTTTTAAACAATAAACTAAGCTGTAGAAGCCATAAATAAATTAATCGATATCTTAGCAAGTAGAGAGGATTAAAGGAAATGCACTGTACAGAACACACACACACACACACACACACACACGCCCCAGTCAGGAATAACAGTGCGCTAGGCATCAGTACTGCAATAACAGACTCAGTTGGAGCTATCACAGATGCTAAAACTTATCTTTGACTTACCGTGTTTAGCGTGATGGTCTTTTCAGCAGTTCCTGATCGGGGCTTTAAAGTGTTAACTGCCCTTACAGACGAAGAGTTCTACAGTAAACTCTTTGCTTAAACATTGAATAATTATTACAGTACACAACCTTTGTCCTGTTAAGTTTCTATTTGTATTTAGTCCTGAATAAAGCCGTATTTCTACGCCGTGGAGGTAAAACGCTGCCTGGTAAGACGTAGTGGCTAAAAGCGAAGCCTGATTTATTAGTTACTAACTGGTGTACAGGGTTGTCATGGAGTTTGTGCTTTGCGTGGCGGTCTCCACGGTAACTGGCGCTACACGTTGGACTCGATGAAAGAGCGTTTGGGTTTTATGGAGCTGATGAGGATGGGGTTGTCCCGTGCCAGGTTGGCCTGCTTGTGCTGCTTGGCTGAGTGCAGCTCTGCTGCATGGGTGCCGTTATGGAAGGCCTCCTGATAGGTGGCGCTTCCTGTTTTAGGGTACTGGAGGTCACAGGTCAGTCCCTGCACCAGTTCCTCCGAGCCATGACCCTGCCAGCTGTGACTGTGAAGTGGTGGGGGTTGTGGTGGTTGCTGGTGGAAGCGCGCCGTCTTGTCTGTGATGCCCATGAAAGGCCGTGGTTTGTGCTCGTGTTGCCTCACGGCCATGTCGGAGACGGCAGCGGCGTTTTCGTTGGCGACAGAGCTGCGGTTGCGGTCCGAGTGCATCCCGCTGTAAGCCAGGCTGCTGGAGGAGCTGGACACTCGCATGCTGCTGCTACGGCTGAACTCGGACCTGCACTCCGGAGCACCTTCTGGTGCTAGGGGCATGGTGTCCAGGTGGCCCAAATGACCCGTGCCTCCTTGGGTGTCTCTGAGAGGCTCCCTGGTGTGTAGGCAGGCCCTGTGGTGGCCGTGGTTCTCTCGGCCCTTCACACTCTGAGCCTGTCTGGACGGGAGGCGCCTGTGGACTGCAGGAGAAAAAGACTGGGTGCCTGACAGTGCCAGGCCCAGAGAGTCGGGCAGAGTTCGGCTCTGCTGCCAGTTCTCCTTCCTCTTCTCCTCTTTACTCGTCCTCTCCTCATCCCCCTCCTCCACCTGCAC
The DNA here is from genome assembly GCF_019097595.1 of Hemibagrus wyckioides. Taxonomy (NCBI): domain Eukaryota; kingdom Metazoa; phylum Chordata; class Actinopteri; order Siluriformes; family Bagridae; genus Hemibagrus; species Hemibagrus wyckioides. Next base: position 31,983,492 of record NC_080720.1, read on the forward strand.
CAGCTTTATCCCAAGGTTCTCAGAGCCTTTGTGAGGTGTTCGAACTGACACAGCTTCCTCTTCCTCCTCATCGTTATCCTCGTCATCGTCGTCATCGTCATCCTCCTCCTCGTGCTGTGAGGGATGAGTGTGCGATGATGCGTGTTTCCCACCCGGGCGCTGATGGCACTCTTCTTCCACCCGGGCCAGCAGGCGTCTGATCTCTCGGTTACTGGGACACAGACGTGCCGCCTCGTAGAGATCAGACAGCGCTGCTGCAAACTGCCTGAGAGAGAGAGAGAGATCGGAAATGAAAACGGTTAGAATCATCAGACACCTTAGATTTCAGAAAACAATCGATCTGATTGTTGGAGTGTCTGTGTACTTATGCATGAGGAACAAAAACAAAACGTGGCAATCTCCGGTTGCATAGAAATATCCGGAAATAGAAATCAACCTGCACTATTTTGGTTTTAGTTTGTATAGTATGCTGTATAGTATTTTCAGAAAAGTTCTGCAGTAATTTTGTACGTCTTCATATTCTAAAAATGGACCATGATAACATTGACAATAAAATTTTTCAGATTTTCAAAATTAAACGGAGGTTCCTTGTGTTTGGAGCTGTATCCTGAACACATTTTGAGATCTGCTTAGCATCGATAGGTTGTACTCACATTATTCACTTATATTATTAATGTAAATAAATGCTATGGGGTCTGATAAGAGATCTGGAGATGTGCTGTGGTGTGATGTGATACATGATAAACTTCTCACCTGCTGCTTCTCTTAGCTCGAGCTCGAGCATAAAAAGCTTCATATGACCTCGGCTTCAGTTCCAGAGCCTTTGTGGCAAATTCTTCTGCCATGCCAAAGTCCTGGAGAGAGAAAGAAAGAAGGATTGAGGGGAAAAAGGAAGAGAGGGACAGGAGAGAAAGAGATATAAAAGTGAGGTCTCTATAGCATTTAGTGAGATTGTGTTCCTTTGATGTGATTAATCAACACCAAGGTGTCAGTTCAGACGTTTTTTACTCCTTTTATCTGAACGTGAAACATTCACGTGTGCCTTGACTTTTTCTTCCTGCTGCTAAAGTAATAATATTGTGAGTAGTGAAATCATCATAGTACACAATCATATTAGCAGCTTAAAGCAAATCTCTTTTTAATGGTGGACAGGAGTAGAATCATTTCTTGTAATAGTATCTACAGAACCTGTAGCCAGTTCATAGTGTTCATTACTGGTCACATGGCATTTTTGGTGTATGTAGTACTTTAGGGATAGTACAGGGTCAGTAGTAGGAGGCTTGGTGTGTGAACACACTATATTGCCAATTCATTGAATTCAGGTGTTGTTTTTCAGGGGTTGGACTCGGCCCCTTAGTTCCAGTGAAAGGAACTCTTAATGCTTCAGCTTCATACCAAGACATTTTGGACAATTTTCATGCTCCCAACTTTGGGGATGACTCCTTCCTGTTCCAACATGACAGCACACCAGTGACCAAAGCAAGGTCCATAAAGACATGGATGAGTGAGAGTCCTGACCTCAACCTGATAGAACACCTTTGGGATGAATTAGAGTGGAGACTGTGAGCCAGACCAAAACTGGGACGTCTGCCTTTACATGCACATGAATGTAATATGGAGTTGTCCCGCCCCTTTGCAGCTATAACAGCTTCAACTCTTCTGGGAAGGTTTAGGAGAGTGTTTATGGGAATTTTTGACCATTCTTCTAGACGCCAGTCAAGTTCCTCCACACCAAACTCGCTCATCAGCAAATGTCTATTTTCTTTGTTTATTAAACTGAGAACGTCACGTAGTCTCCTAAGTGATGAGAACATTTTGGCCCAAAACCTGGTTGCCTCTGCAAGAAGGTTACAAAAAATAAATAAATCAATGGATTCAACAATATAATATAACATCCGAATTAAGACACAGATGTTTGAGGGAAGTAAACGTCTATCTACACAAATCTAGAAATCTAAAGGAGCTTGATCTCCTGGGAGAAATTCAGAAGGTGGTTCGATTAAATGTCTCCATGAATATTTGTGTTTCTGTTCATTTTCATGAAGTAATAATTCTGGAGATGGCCATTACATGAGTTTACCTGCAGACACCGATATGTGGTAGAGACGACGGTGACTCACGTTGGTTTTGCGGCGGCAGCGGGACAGGTTGAGGTAGAGCGAGACCCGGAGTTCTCGAAAGGCCTTCAGGTCTTCCCCAAACCCTTCCCTTGGAAACTTCCTCAGTGCATACTGGTACCTCTGAGCTGCTTCCTTCATCTTCCCTTTCTGAGAAACAACAAGAGGATGTTAGCGAGTGACTCCACAAAACGCCCAAATATCAGCCACTGTTACGGACCTTATAGAGCAGGTTGCCTTCCTCCATCAGCTTCTGCAGCAGGATGATGAGGATGTCCGGTTTAGAAGTGGCCATGGCCCAGGCAGCATTTCCTTCAGGGGCAGCAGGAGGGGGAAAAAAAGATAGAAAACATGACATTAGCCCTCATACCTTACCGCCTCCCTCTTTTTCCTTACTGTGAACGAGACTGGCCCGAGAGAGTTACCTAAAGCTTGTACCTGATCGATCATAGGGAGACGTGCGGTACCCTTTAGCAGCAGGTAAGTGAAGGCCCAAAAGAGAAAGAGAGAAGTGATGAGAGAGGAATGAAGAACCACACACAGAACACGGGACGAGATTCAACCCAAACAAGCCACACACACACAATATAATGTTCTGAGTTTAAAACGTAAAAATGTAAACGCCTTTAAAGGTGCGGTTAGCGATTTTAGCATACATTAGCTCTTTCTGGCCTGACCCACCTCTTTGTCCCGGCTGTTTGAAAGTAGGTGTTTCTTGTTCTTTGTTAATTTACAAAACCCTGGAGCATCAAAGACGCCCTCTGAGCTGATTTCACTCGGATCAGATGTTCTAATTTCTGCAAGTTCTGATTTCCACTGACCGCACCTTTAATGCTGATTACACGTTTACAGAAGACACTTCTTACTGCCGCACGGCAACTTTAAAAAGAAAACATCTCGTCTAAAAATGGAACCATTTGGACTGTTCTGTAATATCTTTTCGACAGAAGGAAAGAGGAAATGAGGTAAGACACATGGAATTTATCAAAACGCAGAACATGCAGCCTGTACTTATCCTGCTATCTGATTATGGCCATGTGGAGCAGTTGGCTAATGCTAATTTAGAAGTGGTTGTTTTTCAGTGGTCAGAGTGGTTCTGTGGTCAGTGAGCGGTAGGTTTGATTTCAGAAAAAAAAAGCCTCAGGAAAAAGGGGGAGGAAAAAAGAAAAAGTCGGAGTGCTAAGCTAACTAGAGCAGGACGCACCACGTTTTTCTATCCATCTGGTCTCGGACGGAGAAGTCGGAGTTCAAGAGAACTGGAAACGGGGTAAAGTACGTGGCGCAAACCTGGATACGGATCGGTCTGATGCAGAAGTAGTTGATGGAGTGAAGCGCGGCACACGGTGCGACAGTAACGCGTGAATCATTTCTGTGATTCTGATCCAAAGAGTTTCATAATCATTTCATGTAGCCCGTTTAACCAGATGACTCAGAGACTCCCTTATACACATTCTGTTGTTTTTGTTTTTATTTTGCAGCTCGGTCACAACGATATTTACATCTGACACCGGACCCACAGCCTTCAGATCGACTCGAGTCGCACCCCTGAGCACTACCGCTAAATTTATTCCCCCTGAAAGATCATTGTGTGTGTGTGTGTGTGTGTGTGTGTGTGTGTGTGAGAGATTAAAAGCTTTTTGATTGCTGATCTGTTTGATTAAAAACAGACTTTCTATACTTTTGTGATCCACTGTGTGTGTGTACGTTTTTATCTACATGCAAGGAAAAATATTAATTAATTAATCTGTAGAATTTCTATTCAAGACTTAATTAGGACAAAAAAACATACTGTATGCATCCTGTAAAAAGAAGAAAAAAAAAATGTGGTAAATGACAGATCATACATTACTGGCGCCCCAGTTACAGAGTGGGCCAGTGGCTCAGCGGGCATGCGCAAACTAGCGAAAAACTATGCCCTGGTTTTCGTTACATTTAGGACTCAGCAGAGGAACAGAGCACCGAGCGGAAAAGAGAGACGTGTGTGAAAGGGGGAGAAGAAGAAGAGAGAGAGAGAGAACCGGCCATGTTCTGGATTGGGCTGATCTAAATTCGGTGTGGGGGTAAAAACTCAGGGGAAAGGTGTGTGAACGCTTGTGTGCTAAGATATTCTGGAGCGCTACTCACCGAGCTTGGCCCCTTTTTTCAGCAGAGTGATGACGACTGATGTGTTGCGGCTGCCGATGGCGCGGTCCAGAGGACGCATGCCGCTGTAGTCCATGTGCTCAATCACGGCGCCACGCTCCACCAGGTAGTGCACCTACAGCAGCAGCAGGGATACCGTTATACACTCAAAACACACACACACACACGGTATCACTTGTAATAGGAAATAATCAGGAAATGCTGACAGGAAACAGGACAGAGATGTGGGTCAGAGGTGAAAAAGGTTTTGAAGTGTTATGAACTAGAACAGCAGAATTTAATATTCAAATAAAATCCATTTTTTGCATTAATTTTTTTGGTTAAAAGGGTTCATACAAAATCACTGTTTTCTCAAGATTTTATAGATAATAAACCTGCATTAAAGTCCACCTCATCTCTCACACACACACAGATCTAAGCTTTAAGCAGTTATGTCCCTGTGGGAGAAGTGGGAGTTATTTTATATATATATATATATATATTCTCTACGCACTATGTCAGCATCTCCATAAAAAGCAGCGAGGTCGAGAGGAGTGCGTCCGTTCTTATCCGTGTAATCGATCTGTGCTCCTTTCTCCACCAGCAGCTCCACCACGCCTTTCTGACCCTTCAGACACGCCCAGCTCAGCGGCGTCAGACCCTCTTTATCCACCGCAGTCATGCATGCTCCTGCATCACACACACACGTATAAAAAAAACCCATACACACACCACCTCTGGGACCACCCTCCCTTTATCCGAGCTCAGCGGACTCACCCTGCGAGAGAAGGAAGTCCGCGGTGGTCACGTGACCCTCGCTGGCCGCGACCATCAGCAGAGAGCGGCCGTGTTTGTCGGAAGCGTCCACCTCTGCGCCGTGCTGCAGCAGAAGTTCTACCACCTTGTGAGAGAAAACGGGAAGCATGACATGACTCGCGGTTGGAGACCCCTGGTCTAGTGAGAGCTGACCGCTATAAACAGTTATTCCCTCACCATTCTCTCCCTCTCTCTATGAAAAAGTTTGCAGCTTGTCATGTCATATGAATAAGCTGTTACTATAGAAACAACAAGCACTTTTATAATAAACAAACAACCAATAAATGCTGCAAATAAACGCAATCTATTCTGTTATAGACCGTTACGCTGAGGACAGAGAGCTTTGATCATGGATTAACCTCCTGAACCCCACCTGTGTGTGTCCGTGTTTCACAGCAGTGTAAATGGGAGTCACGCCCCTGCGGTTCGGCTGCGTTATCGTGGCCCCCTGCTCCAGCAGGAACACACACTCGTCCAGCTTTCCCCGGCCGGCAGCAGCGCTCAGAGCTGAGGACATCATCACGGAACAAGTGGAGCTTTAATACAGATGCTGATCGGTGTGTCCGAGTGAAATATTACAGAATATCCACATCATCATCATCATCATCATCATCATCACCATCACCATCATCACAGACACACCTGTCTCACCCCACAGAGTGTCCTGCCCATCCATCTGCACGCTCGGCTCATTCTTACTCAGAGCCAGCAAGTTCTTCAACACCTGAGGATGTACCATAGCAAAGTAAGGCATTATATGTCAAAATCATATAATGCAGGGTTTTGTCCTGCATCATGTCCAGCATCATAGGGTTAATGTACACAGTCAGCCATAACATTATGACCATATTGTGTTGATCCCCCTTTTGCTGCCAAAGCAGCCCTGACCCATCGACCTAAAGCTAACCCTCTATATAAACATGCACTATATGGGAAACAGCTTGTGGACACCTTCTGACCATCACATATCTGCTCTTGGAACATTTCAGCCCGTTCACAAGGTGCTGAGTCAGAGGCAGGGCTCTGTGCAGGACACTCAGGCCATCATGGAGCTCAGGGGCTTGTCATGCTGGAGCAGGCTTGAGCCTCTTAACTCCACTACGTCATTAAATAATCAAAATTTCTTCTATTACATTGTTATAATCAAAATTCCCTCCTGATACATTCATAATTAAAACTCAGTCTATTACAGTTTTATAATCAAAGTTCCCTCCCCATACATTAATGTCATAATCAAAACTCCTTCTATTACATTGTCATAATTAAAACTCTTTCCTTCTAACAGCTTATTTTATAACCCAAATATTGCAAAATAGAACAAAAAATCCCTTTAAATGATTTATAGTGTATTTATTCAGAGCTTGTTATGATGTCATAACCCCAAATCCTTCCCAATGCATTCCATCACCTCCCAGAGTCTTCTAATACATGATGTCATAACTGAAACACGTCCTGATCCTCCGGGATAATGAAACTTCTCCCAACCAAAACACTTCCAGATACATGATGTAACCTGGTGTGAGGAATGAACGACGTTCTGGGAAGAGAGACACCAACACTGCTGATCCGGCTGGAGAGAAGCGCAAGAGCAGGGGAGGAACTGAAAATGTGCGTTGTTTTGTTTCCTGTGTGTGTGTGTGTTACCTGTACATGCCCCATGCTGGAGGCAGCGATGAAGGCTTGCTGCACCACTCTGCTCTTGAGGCTTTGCTCAGGCTGTGCAGGGTCTGAGCTCCAGTCCTGATCCAGGAGATACTGCAGGATTTCAGCATGACCTCTCAGAGCAGCATGAACTGCCGCACACTGTCCACTCTTATCCACGTGCTCCACCTGGTCAGGAAGGTTTAATCGGAAATTAAAATGAAATCATTTCAGGGATTTACGGATCTGGCATCTGTCTTCATTTCCTAAATTGGTGTGTGTGTGTGTAGAAAATCAGTAACTGACAGGATCGGTGATTAAACTTATATATTTAACATGATATGTAACACCTGGACAGGTCACTCGGACACTGAATAATGTTAAAACGTGAGATTAGAGAAAAAATCTAGAGTGACACTGGAATAAAATGCTTAAAGGAAGTGCATTTATTTCAGGCTCGCTCTACAGTCTTAAACTAGGACACCCATTTCACCCTGACACATCTGATTAATAACGCTAAACGAGAGCTGACTACCGTGTAGGAATACAAGACATCCTGATTGACCTTTGCTCCCTTTCTGCAGAGTAGGTTAACCACGCCCAGGTGTCCGGCGGCCGCGGCGTAACACAGAGGAGTCATCCCGGTCTCGGACACTCCGTCCACTGGAGCCCCGAACTCTAGCAGGAGAGCCACCATCTCCAGATGACCCAAGTGAGACTGGACACACAGCACAGGGGCGCTGTTGAGGACCTCGGTGCGGTAACACACGCTCGCTCCGCCCAGGATCAGGAGCCGGGAGACCTGAGGGAACAGAGAGCCACAGGTGGACACGGGGTCAGGGTCTGCTGGGCAGCAAAAATTATGCTCAGTTAGACTGGAGACTGTTAAATGTTGTCGTAAACTCGTACACACTCATACTTAAACCCCACGAAATCATTTATTACAAAAGTGCTGACAAATATCTGAGGGAAAAATGCAGCTGAAGTAAAAACCTGGTAAAAATCAAAGGAAAAAAAATCTGAGAAAACTTCAGTAGCAAGAAAAGCTCTCTGAAACGAAACTCAAAAGTTTACTCCTTGACTGAAGTGTGTTGTGAGAAAGAGAGTAAGAAAACATCATAAGATCCCTTTTAAGCAGAGCGACGGTGTTATTGGAAAGAATTTAAAGCTAGGACGTGCGTCTCGGCCAGATGAAAGCAGACAGCCCCTTCTGATTGGCCGGCTCGCCCGGTAACGAAAGCTCCATCAGGATGTGGGATGAAGCAGGATCTCATTTATATATCTAAATGAGCGTCTCTTCAGCTGCACTCGCGCACGTACGTCCCGACAGAGTGACACGTTTCATTAAAACCAGGAAGGAGAGACTCGGGCGATTAGCGTAGCAGAGCGGATGAATAAATCTAACGACGTAAGCGCTCTCCGCTCCGAGTGACTCGGACACTGACGCTGGAGTAGAGTGAAGGCTCTGCGCTGTGGAATCCAGGAGGACGTGTTAACTCACCTTGACGTTTGGTGTGTAGAGGTTTCTGAGCGAAGAGAGAGCAGCAGACAGGCTGTCTGTACTGTTACTGATCCACAGAGCCTGGAGAACGCTGGAGGACACGCCTGTCCTCTTACTGAGGCCCTGCCAGGGAAAAAACATCAACACTCTCCATTAGGAGGATTAATGAAAGATGCACAAGATCATTAGTGTCAGTGTAGTTTACTACAGTCTCTGGTATAATAGAGTAAATAGTTTGTTCTCATAAGAGCTGTATGAAGAAACGATACTTACACCAATCAGGCATAACATTATGACCACCTGCCTAATATTGTGTTGGTGCTGCCAGAACAGCCCTGACCCGTCCTGCACTGTGTATTCTGACCCCTTTCTCTCAGAACCAGCATTAACTTCTTCAGCAATCTGAGCAACAGTAGCTCGTCTGTTGGATCGGATCACACGGTCCAGCCTTCGCTCCCCAATGAGCCTTGACCGCCCATGACCCTGTCACCGGTTCACCACTGTTTCTTCCTTGGACCACTTTTGATAGATACTGACCACTGCAGACCAGGAACACCCCACAAGAGCTGCAGTTTTGGAGATGCTCTGATCCAGTGGTCTAGCCATCACAATTTGGCCCTTTGTCAAACTCGCTCAAATCCTTACACTTGTCCATTTTTCCTGCTTCTAACACATCAACTTTGAGGACAAAATGTTGACTTGCTGCCTAATATATCCCACCCACTAACAGGTGCCATGATGAGGAGATCATCAGTCTTATTCACTTCACCTCTCACTGGTCATAATGTTATTGTTGATTGGTGTATATATTCATAATAGTTCTACATTTAAAGAATAAATTAATCACTGATATGTTTTTACACGTTTGTTAGACTGTCTAATGTAGGAAGAGTAATGTATAAATAAATCCATAAATTGACTTCACAAACACTGAATACTGAATAAATGTTTAAAAAATGAGATACTATTGATTATTGTTTTTAATTCCGTTCACACATTTATTATAAGAGTCTGTGGTTTCTGTAGCTGAAACTCAAATCTCCAGCAGGGCACAGGTTATCCACCTGCGTGTGGAGAGGAAGCCATTTTGCGATCTGATGATGAACCCTGTTAAAGATGGAGGAGGTTCTTCTCTGTTCTCACTCGGTGTAACATTACTGCTCATCTTCACTCACCTGGTTAGTGTTCAAATCCTCAAGGGTTCAAAATATTAAAACTTGATTGCAATTACGTGACAGGAGCACGACGTGCCGAAGAATTGATTGCGTCGCTGCTGTTAATTAAGCTGTTTATGTAAAATGTGTGTGTGTGTATGTATGTGTGTGTCCTCTACCTTAAAGATGTGTGCTTTAAGGATGTGGTGACCCAGCTCCATGGTCTGCTGCCTGTTCAGCTTCCCGTCTTGCCGAGAGAGCATGAAAGCCATCAGGGCGTGTCCACTCCTGCGTGACAAATTAACACAAGGATCCAAATCAAATAATATCCCATCATCATCATCATCATCATCATCTCCTACTTTAGTAAGTGGAATATCCGTTTCATCTCTCAAACTAGAAAAGTGCCATGCTGATGTTATGTTCTTCTACACGACATCGAGTACGTTACCGAGACACGGTCCAGCGCTAATGTGGACTGTAAATTAGATGAACCACACACACACACACACACACACACACACACCCTGCTCGTCTCATCTGATGCCAATTCTAGCCCAGAGTATTAATTTAGTGAGACGTGTAATACGACACCACTCTTTTCCTTAAAGAGCTTGTCCTGTCCGTCTCGAGAGCACTTGACCGATGACATGTTTGCGAAACACGCCCCCATCAATTACTCCGTGTCACACCGGGCTCCACTCGATTAACTGCTGATTAAAGCCGTCTAGACGGCTTTAATCAGCAGATGTCCGTTTGTCGTTCGCTCTCTTCTGGACATCTCTGTTCTCTAAAAGGTCACGCACATCTGCCGGCTTTGGTGAAGTGTCCTCCATATTTGACCCGTGTCAAGTAGGCCACGCCGAGCTCGCTCCGCCTCCCCTGCACGACCGCGGCTCCGTCAGGCCCACTCATGCATTCGCAGCCTTTTCCGATAAACGAGAGCGGTGAGTAACGCGTACGAGAGTGAGCGGGCACGCTGAAGAGCTGGAAAAATGAATGGCCGGATTTCAATAAAGTAATTTTCACACCTACGCTGGCAAACACATGAGCAGGGTAAAGTGCTTCACGCTGTGGAGGGGAACACTGACCTTACGCTATCCTGGATTATTTACTGGAGTGAACATCTCACTCCTCTCCAGCACAGACACGGCCACCATCCTGTCAACAATCTGCCTGAAATCTGCTATGGTTTCCGTACGATTTCATCGTTTAGCCGCTAATTTTTCGGACTCACCGTCACTGTCACTACTCGTACGTTTAGTCCTTGGAGGAACTGCCAAAGTCGTGATGTAGCAATACAGTAAATAAACAATGAGCATTAAATCATTGTAGCAGTAACAAAGGAATACAGTTTCAATGGAAGGAAAAAACAGGTATATTTTATTGAGTTTTGAATTTAATAGTGTCTTTTAGGGCAATAGAATAAATTGTTGTCGTTCTTTTGGCTGCTCCCTGTTCAGGGTCGCCACAGCGGATCATTTGGTCAGCATGTTTCAATTTGGCCCTTCTTGACGCAACCCTCCCATTTAATCCGGGCTTGGGACCGGCACTGAGAGTTATTTCTTCCGTGGCTGGGTTAGCGCCCTGCATGGGAATCGAACCCGGGCCGTGGCAATAAGAGCACGGGATCCTGCCGCCGGACCACCAGGAGGCTAAGGCAATAGGATAATATAAATACTGGAAGTAAACTATCTTCCAATACACCTTCTGTTCCGTATTCCTTAAATAAAAGTAATACTTTTGTGTAAATCTATATTTTTTTTGCACTTCATGGTGTTTATTGTGTGTAGCCTAGAAATATTGTGATCTAATCTTTTCGTCATATCCCACAGCCCAAGTTTCTGTCATCCTTTTTATTATTAAAGATACAAAAATGACATCGCAGCTCACCTCGGATCGCATAGGAAGTCGGTGCTCTCTCCGTCAGCCCTCCAGACAAGCCACTCCCTGAAGGACGGGTGGCAGAACATCCGCGTCCGGTCACGTCGGCCAATCAGGAAGCAGGAGAGTGCCTCCATGCGCTGCTGGAAGTCACTCCATTCCAGCGTTCCTTTCAGGTTGCCGGCGTTAAGGGCGCGGAACAGCTGCTCGTCGGTTAGCGGGTGCAGCGACGAGAGTGCGACGTTCAGGACGGGCAGCGCACGATCGAAAGCCGTCGCCGTGGGGAACCGGATGTTGCACTGGAGAAGGTAGAGCTCGGTCAGTGACACGGGCAGCACCTTGTAGCCGGAGCTCTTGATCATCAGGTGGCCCTTCTCCAGCAGGTCCAAGACCAGCTTCAGGTACAGGTAGGAGCCCTGACTGCGGCCCACCAGGTGCGAGCTGAGCTTTGAGCTGGCCGCCGGCTCGGCCTTGCCGTTGACTGTGATGTTGCTGAGGATGGAGGCACTGTGCTCCACGCGGTGCTGGACGTACGAGTGCAGGTCGGCAGAGATGGACTTGTCATGGACGTCATCCAGTGAAATGATCGGGAAAGGCAGCAGGCTGGTGACGTCCTACAGGAAACAGAAACAGGAAATCAGTCTGGCAGCATAGAGTTACTTGCAAAACTTTGTGCCCCCGATGATTTAAAAATAAAATGCAGCTATCCAAAGCATAAAACAAACAAAAACAAATTCAAGGTTTCCTCCATAACTAAGGTGAAGAGGGCACCATGACAACTGGACATAATTCCTGCTTCTGGGATTGGATATAAAGAAGGACATTCACATTCATAACGGAAAATACAAACTTTCTATTAGTCTCCATAGCTGTGGAAAAGTAACCCAGTTATAGATATAAGGAACAGTCCAAGAAAAGGACATTAAGTACTCCAGATTACAAGCACCTGCTGCAAATAAGCTATGAATATCTCTCTCTCTCTCTCTCTCTCTCTCTCTCGCTCTCTCTCTGGACATCTGCACTGCTGTATCCAAGGCACTGACCCCTCTTACATAAACGGCCTCCCAGCAGGCCACAGTCCAGCCTCTTAACATCGCCTGTGATCAGAACAGGCTTCTCTACTCACTGCCAAACAGCTACAGCCTCAAAACACCAGACCAGCAACATGAACATGAGGGGAAAAAAACACACACAGTCAAAGCTAAAGAACATCAGTATATTATATCCTGCAGTATCAGATGTGCTTACATCCTTTATTGTTCTAGTAACTAAAAATGTCAGACATATCATTCACGTATTAATAGAATGCTGAACTGTAACAGGTGGCAAACTGATACATAGAGAGCATGATATCAGGTCAAAGGTCAACTCACCACCAGGTTAACTCTGACGGTGACGACCAGTTTGAGCCAGACAGGGAACTTGGAGATGATCTTGGTGATGAAGGAGGCGATCGTATCTCCGTAGTCCGGCTTGTGAAACTCTGCCTCGTTTAAACCGTCCACCAGGATGATATAGTCATCCTCTGCAATCTTCCGCTCTGCTTGGGTCATGTGAGGAGGAGGAAGGGCATGACGATGAGGATAGTGAGGATGAGGAGAGGGAGGATGAGGAGCGTGAGGATGAGGAGGGTGAAGATGAGGTAAATGAGGATGAGGAAGGTGAGGATGAGGATCATGGGGATGAGAAGCATAAGGATGAGGAGAGTGAGGATAAGGAGAGTGAGGATGAGGAGAGTGAGGATGAGGATCATAGGGATGAGAAGCATAAGGATTAGGAGAGTGAGGATGAGGAGAGTGAGGATGAGGATGAGGAATGTGAGGATGAAGAAAATGAGGATGAGAAGCATGTGGATGAGAGTGAGGATGAGTTGAGTGAGGCAGACTTTTACATTCATGTGAATAAATAACAGTCTGGTGATATTCATAAGAAACTTCTGGTGCAATGAACATTGTGGGTGTGAAAACTGGCTTTTTTGATCCAGCATAATTATATATTATATATATATATATATATATATATATATATATATATATATATATATATATATATATATATATATATATATATATATATATATATACACTATATTGCCAAAAGTATTCACTCACCTGCCTTGACATATGAACTTAAGTGACATCCCCTTCCTAATCCATAGGGTTCAATATGACGTCGGTCCACCCTTTGCAGCTATAACAGCTTCTACTCTTCTGGGAAGGCTGTCCACAAGGTTTAGGAGTGTGTTTATGGGAATTTTTGACCATTCTTCCAGAAGCGCATTTGTGAGGTCACACACTGATGTTGGACGAGAAGGCCTGGCTCTCAGTCTCCGCTCTAATTCGTCCCAAAGGTGTTCTATCGGGTTGAGGTCAGGACTCTGTGCAGGCCAGTCAAGTTCATCCACACCAGACTCTGTCATCCATGTCTTTATGGACCTTGCTTTGGTCACTGGTGCACAGTCATGTTGGAAGAGGAAGGGGCCAGCTCCAAACTGTTCCCACAAAGTTGGGAGCATGGAATTGTCCAAAATGTCTTGGTATGCTGAAGCATTCAGAGTTCCTTTCCCTGGAACTAAGGGGCCAAGCCCAGCTCCTGAAAAACAACCCCATACCATAATCCCCCCTCCACCAAACTTTACACTTGGCACAATGCAGTCAGACAAGTACCGTTCTCCTGGCAACCGCCAAACCCAGACTCGTCCATCAGATTGCCAGATGGAGAAGCGCGATTCGTCACTCCAGAGAACGCGTCTCCACTGCTCTAGAGTCCAGTGGCGGCGTGCTTTACACCACTGCATCTGACGCTTTGCATTGCACTTGGTGATGTATGGCTTGGATGCAGCTGCTCGGCCATGGAAACCCATTCCATGAAGCTCTCTGCGCACTGTTCTTGAGCTAATCTGAAGGCCACATGAAGTTTGGAGGTCTGTAGCGATTGACTCTGCAGAAAGTTGGCGACCTCTTCGCACTATGCGCCTCAGCATCCGCTGACCCCGCTCCGTCAGTTTACGTGGCCTACCACTTCGTGGCTGAGTTGCTGTCGTTCCCAAACACTTCCACGTTCTTATAATACAGCTGACAGTTGACTGTGGAATATTTAGGAGCGAGGAAATTTCACGACTGGATTTGTTGCACAGGTGGCATCCTATCACAGTTCCACGCTGGAATTCACTGAGCTCCTGAGAGCGACCCATTCTTTCACAAATGTCTGTAAAAACAGTCTGCATGCCTAGGTGCTTGATTTTATACATCTGTGGCCATGGAAGTGATTGGAACACCTGATTCTGATTATTTGGATGGGTGAGCGAATACTTTTGGCAATATAGTGTGTATATTATATATGCAAGCTGCATTAATTCTAACTCAATGAAACAAGTTACATTTTATAATAATAAGCTTTAACTACATATTTTTAATGCAACTTACTATTATTATTAAATATTATTTCAGGGGATTTCTTTTGGTCTATTATAACAGCAGCCGACTGGTGAGGGTGAAGGCCATCATATGCTTCCTCTGAGACATGTGAGGCCAGAGAACCACATGTTTATGACCTGCTGCTTACGCTGCATCCCAGGGGAGAGTAAAGACTCAGGGCTGTGTCCCAAATGACCGTGAAAGCACGACTTACACTAATTATAAAACACAACCACACAGAATAGTGCACGGATATGCAATTTGGGATGCAGCTACACAGGAAAGAGCTATCCTCCTTCTTCTGCCTGTACAAGCTCACAGACGAACAACAACTGGCTGTGAGTGACAGGGGAGACAGAGTAAGCCCCTCCCACCCAGAGAGCATCCACCGTCTGGACTCTAGGGAGCTTTCCACCAGTCACATGCACTCAAATTAAAATATTTCATCAGTTCTATTATGGAAGCTATGCGTTAAGGAGTTACACATCAGGTCGATGTCAGATGCCTCACCCTTGCGCAGGAGGACGAGGGGTTCGAGCACGCCGCGTCGGAAAGCCGCCACCGGATCCTGGACGCACGAGCGCAGGCTCAACAGACTCTGTAACTGGTTCTCCCTCATCAGCATTTCTCTGTAGGCGCCGAACCGGGGGGCGCGACACAGCAGCGCAGACACGCTGTGCACGAACTCCGGCACCAGGCACGTGTACGTGTTATCAGCCTGGCAGTAATGATATGCTACAACCTGTCCGGAGAAGAGAACACAGATGAACCACACCTGATGTGTGTGTGTGTGTGTTTTTCCTTTTTAACCCTCTTTCCTGTATGAGATCTTTAATCCTCCGTAAATTCACAAACACACACAGTCTGCAGAAGAGAGCCGGCCGGCAGATGGCTGATTAAAAAGGCGTGACTAGGACGTTGAGTCGAGATGAAGCCCAGATGCAGACAGCAAACATGTTCCACGCAGAAACACACACACACACACACACACACACACAGCTCAACAGGAGCAAGGTGTCAGAACTGCATGGGAGGTGCTGCTTTTCAGTCACAATTATATTTTAGATCTCAGATCTTCTTCAGTTTTTTCTTCTTCTCTTCTCCGAAGCAAATGGCAGGAATGTTTGAGATGCACGCAGTGTCATCACTAGCGCACAGGCTCAATTCTCACAGGCTCAGTCTGAACTCTGCACAAATTACGCCTGTCAAAACCCATTCGGTGCTGCTCAACAAAAATACCTATGCATTTTAATTCCAATTCCTCGATCGAGACGATCGCGCATGATTTATGGTGAATCACCAAGCTTTAACGTTTCCTTAATTCTCACTAAATGAATCGCTCGCGTCATTTGTTACAGCTCCGAATGTTTATATGATATACAGTATTTTCTTTTCTTTTTTTTTATTTTACAATTATCCGTCAACATAACTAAATTACATAGATATGGCGTGTAAAGGCAATAAATAAATAAATTTATTTTAAAAATAAATAAATAAATGTATTTTTAATAAACAAATAAATGAATAAATACATTTAATTTTTAAAGAATAAATTTCTTTTTTAATAAATAAGTAAATTTATAAATACATTTTGTCATTTTGACCGCAAATAAAATGTTCCATTATCAAATGTAACAGATGCTAGCTGACATTTGGTCGCTAACTGTAAGAGCTGCATGTATTATATGTCTGTCAGTCTGTATTAATTACAGACTGACAGACATATAATACATGCAGCTAATGCAACCTAATTAACATAGTACAGTGTAGTGTAGTGTGTAGTGAGGTATATCACATTCTAAATATCTTACATGACTAAATTACCCTAAAACACATCATGAGTAAAGGTAGAGAAGAAGAAGAAGAGGAAGACCTTGCTGGCTAGACGCTTGACCGCCTCTTCTCTGTGCCGGTGTGTGTCAGGGGTCGGAGGGCAGCTGCTGCTGCGGTGAGGGCTCTGAGACGGTGGGTTCAACTGGCTGCCATGGCAAGAGTGGTCACTTCCTTTACCTCCACCTGCAACACACACTGATATTACTTTTTAATCTAGTAAGCAGTGCGGAGTGTGTGCTGGTGCCTCCTTACTCTTAGGTGAAGCGCCGGGGCTGTTGGACGCTATCTGTCTCATCCGACCACCGTGACAACTCAGAGCCACAAGTCTGGAGATGACTGCAGTCTTCCCAAAGCCCACGCTGCCCACCACGATGGCGCCGCTTCCAGGCCCCACGTCCCCTTCCCCCATCAAGACCTCCTCCAGACGCTGGAACAACCACTCGCGACCTACAAACGTGGCGTCCGTGCTGCTAACACTGGGAACCTCGAACAGCAGGGGCTTGAGCATGATGTCTGCCGGCTTATACGGCGTGAATCGAGCTGTGATGGGGTTAAATATGGAAGAAAGTGACGGTTAGGATACAAAAAAATGTTTACTGATCAGGTTTTTTAGATATTTAAACAACTGTGAAAAGTGCTGTCTGATTATTTTGGAGTTTTGGTTGACTCGATCGTGTCGGACCTTTGTTCTCCTGGTTGCGACCGCTGGTGTGTGCGCCGTGCCATGGTCCGCGCAGGGACGAACGCAGGGGGGC
The DNA here is from genome assembly GCF_019097595.1 of Hemibagrus wyckioides. Taxonomy (NCBI): domain Eukaryota; kingdom Metazoa; phylum Chordata; class Actinopteri; order Siluriformes; family Bagridae; genus Hemibagrus; species Hemibagrus wyckioides. Next base: position 32,000,730 of record NC_080720.1, read on the forward strand.
ATTTCGCTGCTCATCCAGATACGTCAACTCCTCCAGCTTAGTACTGCTAGTGGCTGGAGAGAGAGAGAGAGAGAGAGAGACAGAGAGTGAGAGAAAGAGACACAGAGTGAGACAGAGAGAGCAAGAAAGAGAGACACAGAGAGAGAGAAAGACAGAGACAGAGAGAGACACACAAAGAGAGAGAGAGATCCCATGAGAATGTTTAGAGCAGTGTGATACACATCAACAAGTGATGATATAATTTAGAGTTGTTTGTGAGTTCATATGATTCACTGAAATACAATGTGATACAGACTGACAGTACTGTTGGACTGATAGAGAGAGAGAGAGAGAGAGAGAGAGAGAGGTGGGAGGCGGGAGGCCGCGTCTCCTTCAGTGTTTCTAGTAGAGTAGAAGTGTTGATGGAGCACAAGAGAATTTTTGAGAGCCTGAAACGTTCTTGGTGTCTCGGAGCAGAAGGAGGTTATTAGTTACTTGTCAAGCTCCTGCTCACACAATGAGATGGGGCAATGACCAGAACCAGCGTTTCTAAACAAGGTTAGAGCACCTTGTGCATACTGTTAGCCAACAAAAAGGTTTCGATATTACAGCTCGACCTGGATCATATGACAGTATCATCATCAATATTCTGATAAATGATCTATTATACTGTTTTTTGAGACACAACGTTGCTGTTATAAAACATTTTTTATAAAAAAAAAAAAACTACAAACTACTACAGCTACCAGATATAAAGGCTGGTGACTGATGGTAAACATTATGGAAACCATCAGCTTGTAGTGACTGACGGACATATGGGCCACGCCTCCTCTCATGGGGCTTGGTAGGAGGCGTGGCATCTGTGTCTGTCAAATAGTATGACTAGGAACCTGTCAGTCCTCCTTCTCTGAGACTGACAGAGTGAAAGGCCACACCCATTCAGTGGGATTGACAAGCAAACATGCCATGCCCCCTTCACTGAGAATGATACAGAGGCCATGCCTAGAACTAAAAGACCAAAAGCCACACCCCTTTCATTATGAGTGACAGACAGAGGCCACGCCTCCTTCAGTTGAACAAACAGACCAAAAGTCATACCCTTTTCATTATAAGTGACAGACAGAAGCCACACCTCCTACAGTTGAACTAAGAGACCAAAAGTCACACCCCTTTTATTATGAGAGACAGACATAGGCCACGCGTCCTTCAGTTGAACTAAGAGACCAAAAGCCACACCCCTTTCATTATGAGTGACAGACAGAGGCCACGTCTCATTCGATTGAACTATGAGACCAAAAGCCACACCCCTTTCATTATGAGTGACAGACAGAAGCCACACCTCCTTCACTGAGAATGACACACAGATACCACGCCTCCTTCAGAGACCAAAAGCCACACCCCTTTCATTATGAGTGACAGACAGAGGGCACGCCTCCTTCACTAAGGCCTCAAAACACCTGCAGTCCATCTACTATTCCACACATGGTGCAGGGAGGAACGCACGCAGTCCAAAGCGCTTTAACGTCCATCAACGAGAGCGTGAACCGTACATCCATTCACTCCATTAGCCGCTCATTCATTTCGTTATTTCTAGCACATTCCGCTCAGCCACATCCCATACTCCATACTCGGTGTAATCTCGACGGCCTGAATGGTGTAATCTCTGCAGATGGAGCGTCACATTGCAATCATGAAGGGATGAGGAGGAGGAGGAGGAGGTGGAGTGAAGTGAAAAAAGGGGAGTGTTGCCGTCAGATGGCTATTCACAGTTCTCTCTCAGACACCGCCGACCTTCCGCTCTCTCCTGACGCAGCTTTTTTGGGAACACAAGTCCATATAGACGAGGCTTTCAGACATCAGTTAAATAAAATAAAATAAAATAAAATAAAATAAATAAAAAGCCATGAATAATTATCTTGTTGGCTCGATGTTTTCTGCCTTACACATGGAGCATGGAGAAGTCAAATTTCGACGTGTGCGCATGAAACCACGATGCTTTCACGATGCACTTGCTAATCCCCCCACACCCCCCCATCCCTCGTGCGGTCCACCCTCTGCGCTTTCTGTCATTGCATTGTTCGAGTGTTTCTCATGCCAGCAGCAGAATCACCGAGGTGGTACGGTGAGCTTTCTCCTCTGGGATGAACACATGCTCACACAGAAGGAAGACACACTTGTTCTCTTTCAACACACACAAACACACACACTCTCACACACACACACACATTTGTTGGAGGAACAGCAAATCCCCAAAAAGCCTCTTCTGTCCAATCACAAGAACTCTGAATAAGTAGCCTTGAACTAAAAATATCATTTGCACAGCTGATTCCGATCACACAGGCTGCTATTTGGGTCAAACTTGTTAACACAATTTAACCAAAGTCACATTTTACAAAAAAAATAATTAAAACCAAGACTCTGTGTTTATGTTTAGAAATCCAGAGCGTTACCGAGTTCGGTGAGTGAAACCATTAAAGACGCTTTAACTCTTTATCTCTTTTATTAAATCTTTTAAGTTGGGAATGTTTTCTTAGCCAACCCGAACTCAAAAGATTTAGGAAAGCTTCGACATCACAGATTTTTAAGATCTTTTTTGTTCCAGCAATTTACTGCCACCCACAAAATCTGACCAGAGAGCTCGATGAAACTAAATGGTGAAAGAACACTTCCTAAACACGGACATGTTCCTGAACTTGCACCCAAAAATTCCTAGTTTAGTGGGAAGAGCAGCTGCAGCCCCCCTAGTGAAGGAACCTGTGTGCTAAATCTTTCTAATAAAGCAGCTCAGGTACCACAAGGTGCCATTAGTTTTGATTACATTTGTCCTAATTGAAGAGCTACTTATAATCGCTCACTAACCTGCCACGGAGTTGGGCCTTGGCATGACCAGAGAGGCGCTGTGGTACGGGGCGAGTCCGTCTGAGGGTGGCGGGGCGGCTGGGGCAGTCCTCGGCTGGGGCTGGGCATCACTGGGTACTGACGAGTCTCCGACAGGGACAGGAGCTACAGGTGGAGGAGCGGGATGGATGCTGTCTCTGATGGTTCCAACACCGACCCCACCACCACCACCACCTCCACCACCGCCACCATCTTTTCCCCACTCCAGACTGGATCCACAACGCTCCTCGTTCTCACTGGAGCTGGTCACTGTGGCTGGAGGACGAGAACCAGAACAACACAGGACAGGACGAAGTCAGCCGTAACAGACGCATTCGTTTTATTAAAGGTTTGATATTTGCTAGGTTTTAAAACTAATGACCGGTACATTACCCGGTTAGTTCTCGTCGTCCTTTTCCTAACTGCAACCAAATAAAAAGCACTATTCTGGGATAACAAAAAAAAGTGCTTGTGTCCTACTTCAAAGCTGAGGCAGACCTGAAATAAAGACACGGCTGTCCCAGTTTCACCAGAACACAACTCAGGGACGGCTCTGGGACATCGTTGTTACCACAAAGTGCTCTGGTGAAACTGTACACATGATGATTTTCCACAATTATGACAAAACAACTCACAAACAAGGAAGGTGCATAGTAACATACACTATATTGCCAAAAGTTTTGGGACACCCCTGCACAAAGCAAGGTCCATAAAGACATGGATGAGTGAGTTTGGTGTGGAGGAACTTCACAGAGTCCTGACCTCAACCCCATAGAACACCTTTGGGATGAATTAGAGCGGCGACTATGAGCCAGGTCAAAACTGGGACGTCTGCCTTTACATGCACATGAATGTAATATGGAGTTGGCCTCAACTCTTCTGGGAAGGCTTTCCACAAGGTTTAGGAGTGTGTTTATGGGAACCTTTGACCATTCATCTAGAAGCACATTTGTGAGGTCAGGCACTGATGTTTTACTGACTTAAAAAAATAAAATAAAATGACCGCAGCTAACAAACAACGCTACAAGACAGAAAGTGTCCGCATCACAGCTGCTTTGGTGAAGATGTGTTAATAAACTGGTGGAGATGAAACTCAAAAACTCAATCATTGCCCTAGTTTGTTCCTCATACAGTGTGACATCACAAATCCAGGTCACATGACCTCTGGCTTTTAAATGGAGGCTAACACTTTAATGCTTGGGTTATATACACTGCGCTGGACTTCATTTCCCTCACATCATTCTTTTAGATACCACAGTATTATATATGTTTATATGAATGATCCAGATGTGCCATGAACAGATGGTGTTGGAGAAACTAGCCTCTGATCTTCACTGGCTGGCTCAGAGTTGTGTTGAAAGTTGCTAGAATGTTTGGCACGAGGACTTATTGTTTTATTTGACAGTACGCGGGGGTAAAGGGCAGAAAGACAGGGATCCTGTTGTTTTTGATGCTCAGCCTTGTAATCCCAGCGTGGGATAGAAGTGGTCTTACCAAGCATGACTCAGCCATCACACACTTTAGAACTCTGTGTGTGTATGAGTATACACCGATCAGGCATAATATTATGACCACCTGCCTCATATTGTGTTGGCCCCCCTTTTGCCTCCAAAACAGCCCTGCACCGTCGAGGCATGGACTCCACTAGATCCCTGAAGGTGTGCTGTGGTATCTGGCACCAAGACATTAGCAGCAGATCCTTTAAGTCCTGATCCTCCATGGGCCCCACCTCGCAACTTACAGGACTTAAAGGATACTTTTGATAGATACTGACCACTGCAGACCGGGAACACTCCACAAGATCCAGTGGTCTAGCCATCACAATTTGGCCCTTTTGGTCAAACTCACTCAAATCCTTACGCTTGTCCATTTTTCCTGCTTCTAACATCAACTTTGAGGACAAAATGTTGACTTGCTGCCTAATATATCCCACCCACTAACAGGTGCCATGATGAGATCATCAGTCTTATTCACTTCACCTTTCAGCGGTCATAATGTTATGCCTGAACGCTGTATATACACACACACACACACACACACACACATCTTACCGATAATGCCGCTGTCCTTGCTCTCCAGTGTGGAGCTGGGGGTGGTGATGGTGGTGGTGGTGCTCATGGTGGTGGAGCTGCAGGATCCAGAGCAGCATGGTGGTGGTCTCTCCACTGAACCCGAGCTGAGCGCCAGGCTGGAACACGGGCTCTCTGCACTGGGAGATGCCGTGCTGTCGGTCAGGGTGGAACATGGACTCGCGCCCTGACTGCTGACTGTACACTACAGAGAGAGAGAGAGAGAGAGAGAGAGAGAGAGAGAGAGATTTTATTGTTTAATGCCCTGCCCACTCATTTGGTGAAGATCCTTTTATTGTTCTGAAAAACTAATATTCATGAAAAAAAAAGAATTCTCAGAAGCAGAGTGTAAGATGATCAGATGATTTGGATCGAACCCTCAATGTAAAAAGCCAACAAATGAAACTGACAACATTTATAAATCAGGCTGAAAAATGGATGGACTGACAGCTTAAGCATAAAAAAATTCATTTTGCCTAGAACTGCATGAACGCATGATGTTGCATAAACCAGCCCTAAAAGAATGTTCATGTAGCTGAATAAACAGCCCTGACCCGTCCTGCATTGTGTATCCTGACACCTTTCTATCAGAACCAGCATTAACTCCTTCAGCAATCTGAGCAACAGTAGCTCGTCTGTTGGATCGGATCACACGGGCCAGTCTTCACTCCCCAATGAGCCTTGACCGCCCATGACCGTCACCGGTTCACCACTGTTCCTTCCTTGGAACACTTTTGATAGATACTGACCACTGCAGACTGGGAACACCCCACAAGAGCTGCAGTTTTGGAGATGCTCTGATCCAGTGGTCTATCTGCCATCACAATTTGGCCCTTTTGGTCAAACTTGCTCAAATCCTTACACTTGTCCATTTTTCCTGCTTCTAACATCAACTTTGAGGACAAAATGTTGACTTGCTGCCTAATATATCCCACCCACTAACAGGTGCCATGATGAGGAGATCATCAGTCTTATTCACTTCACCTCTCACTGCTCTGATCGAAACATCTGGTGTCAGAAAGGTCATAGGGTCAGTAGTTGCTTTTTCCCCCCGGGCATTTATTCTTTTTTGATTACTTGTACGTTAGAAGGCGATTGGTGTGATTACACGTGAATATTCGCTCTACAGAATGTACACCATGTACAGCACATCCCTTCGGAAAGCAGTTTCAGTAATGGTCTCTAAATCCGACTCCATACCTGCATTTAACAGCGTCCAGATGTGCTGGAATCACCTGAGAGCGCCGGCATCAACACGAGAGAGCTCCTCCTGCCTTGTCACACGGTGAGGAGAGATGTGGGTGTGCTAAATAAGAAACGTTCCCCTTGTTCTCATCCGCAGAAGATCTAGCCCTAGATCCAGTTCTGTCCTCTCTCTGTGCCTATCTCTATATAGGTCAGAGTGATGGGTTTTGTGTGTGTGTGTGTGTGTAATCAGTGTACTGGAGCTCTGGTCTCCTGAGAACAGCCGCCTGCCAGCAGTCCACTGATGAAGGACTCTCATCTCTCCACCCACTTCAAACGTGCACTCATACTGTGTACACAAACACACAATCCCTCTCTCTTTTACACACACACACACACACACACACACACACACACACACACACTCATCCCTCCCCAACAGCTAAATGCCCTTCGCCCAGTCAGATGGAGAGTGATGCACCTGCTCCGTGATGGTTCCTCCACCCGTTCCGGCATCTTTCATCTTTATGAAGACAATCTGTGCTAGTCGCGCACGCCGCCGAAATCTTTCCTGTGCGCAAATCTGAGCATGGATAACGATTCTTCCGCGCCGTGCTCGTTAATAAACAGCCTATACATCAGCACGGTGTATCAACAGATGATTCACGACACAATACCCGGGCCAAACACAAACACACGATGCGGTCATTAATATGCAAATGCGTCTCATTCGACTAGTGGCGAAAAAAAAAAACAAGTCAGAGATGTAGCTATTTTATGAGATTTATGAAAAGTGTGGAGCATTTTTAGTAAAAGAAGTTGTGCTCAGAAAAGGGCAGAGTCAGAGTCCATGTGTATAAATAATCAGAATGTGGATATTCAGGGGAAAGATTTTGCAGCATGACACAGGAGCCAGGAATAACCGCGAGCGTTTTTTGGGGTTTTTTTCTTGGGCACATTGATCCATAAAATGCAATATAAGCCTCTTAGCACTGATTTAGATCCCTCTCACACACACACACACACACACGAAACCATAAAAGAGCCAGTCTGAGTGCTACGCTGATTACGAGACTGTAACTCATAACTAATGTGAAAAAAATTCCCCGAACCACGTATAAAGTTGAATGTGTGAATGCTTAAATAAACATTATGACGTAATGACGGTGTGTGTCACGTAGCTATGACCGTGTGTGTCATGTCACTATGACGGTGTGTGTCATGTCACTATGACGGTGTGTGTCATGTCACTATGACCGTGTGTGTCACATCGCATTTCTGATCCAGTGACGTAAAAACTCGCTGTGAGAAAACATTCACATGTTAAAACTTAACAACAGCAAAGTTATAAATCAGCTCGGTGTGTTCACTCTGAGGCTGAATCGTGCCACAGGTGAAAAGCTGAATGAGTTTGTGTCTGTGTGTGTGTGTGTGTACACATGTGTACCTGGTTTCTCTCCTCCATGGCGGTGTGCGATGAGGCGGGGATGGCGTCTCCCAGTAGGAAACCCAGCCGTGTCATCAGTTCCTGAGCAGCAGGGGAGGAGCCAGACTTGGCTGGCAAAAGAGGATCTGTCACACACACACACACACACACACGCAAAAAGGTAGAGTGATGATTGCACTCACAGTTACTACGCTACAAGTTACAGGTACTAGAGACAGCGACTGCACACACACACACACACACACACACACACACACACTACATTGTAATATTTCTATTAGAATTCTCTGCAGCGTCCCGACTTACCGAGATCCCCACAGCTACTGGAGCTCCTCTCCTCTCTCTGTTTCTCTCACAATCACTCCCTCGATCACAGAGCCTTCCTTCCTCTCTCTCTCTCTCTCTCTCTCCTCACTTTCTGGTCTCCCTAAACCGGCACACCCTCCCTCCCTCCCTCCCTCTCTTCTCCCTCGCTCTCCCTCTATCTCCGTTCCGTTCGTCCAGCTGGATTAAAGATGTAGAAGCTACACTGACTATGTACCTAGATCACCCCTGTGTGTGTGTGTGTGTGTGTGTGTGTGTGTGTGTGTGTGTATGTGTGTTTTCTTCCCTCACGATGAGAGGACGGGCTCTGAATGTGAATGAGCCGTATTCTGGTTCGCTGCAGTCACTTACACACACACACACACACACTCTCTCTCTCTCTCTGTCTCTCTCTCTCTCTCTCTCTCACACACACACACACACACTCTCTCTCTCTCTCTCTCTGTCTCTCTCTCTCTCTCTCTCTCTCACACACACACACACACACACACTCTCTCTCTCTCTCTCTCTCTCTCTCACACACACACACACACTCTCTCTCTCTCTCTCTCTCTCTCTCTCTCTCTCTCACACACACACAGACACTCTCTCTGTCTCTCTCTCTCTCTCGCTCACACACACACACAATAACACCACACTGGTTGCATGTCGGCTGTGCAACAGCTGTGTGTGCTTCCATGATACTGTTCCTCTCGTCATCTTCCTCTCATCTCCCTGTCCATCTCTCTTTATCTCCCTGTCCACCTCTCTGTCCATCTCCCTATCCATCTTCCTTCTCCATCTCTCCATCTATCTCTTTCTATCTCTCTCTCTCCATCTATTTCCATCTCTCTGTCTATCTCTCTCCATCTCTCTGTCCATCTCTCTCTCTATCTCCCTGTCCATCTTCCTTTCCATCTCTCTCCATCTATTTCCATCTCTCTGCCTATCTCTCTCTCTATCTCTTTCTATCTCTCCATCCAACTCTTTCCATCTCTCTCTCTATCTCTTTCCATCTCTCTCTCCATCTCTTTCCACCTCTCTGTCCATCTCTCCATCTCACTATGCATGTCTCACTTTTAGTCTGTCCTCCTTTTCCAACTCTCTCTGTCCATCACTCTCATTTTAACTGCCTCACTGAACATCTCACTATTAGTCTGTCCCTCTCTCCATGTCTCTCTCTCATCACGCTCTCTCTCTCGCTCTTTCTGTGTGTCTCACGATTTCTTTGACTTCTGTCTTCCTGTCTTTTTCCAATACTCTCTCCCTTCTCCCTCTATTCCTCTCTGTCCATCTCTCTGTCCCCTCTCGTCACGGACATCCATCCCATCACTCAGGCTGTTCACACCTCCTCACGTCTTCATTTATTGATGCAGTTGGGCAGATTTGCTGAGATTTACACTGAGAGTAAAATCTGATCTCAGGACAACAGCATGTACTCCTCCAGGGATTAATGCGCAGTTAATAATCCTAACATTACAGAAGGTTTTTATAAAAACGGCTAATAATGAGTAATACATCCTTTATTACACTGTAATAAGAAATAAATCGATTTAAACTGGAGGAGACGACTTGTTAGCCTCAGTTACTCAATGGATCTTTTAAACACTGTGAGGAAATCAGCCCTCTTCCGTATACATGACCTCACAGACACCCAGGATTGGCCGGTGTCCATGTGATTGACAGGGGAGTGACAGTATGCCCCTCCCACCTGGCCATGACTCCAGGCTTATGGATCTCTGTAGAGCTTTTCTGTTGCTTCACTTAACCCGAACCGGACGTGACGTCCGGCAGACCGGCTAGCTGAATTAAAACCCGTGAATGTATTTAGAGCGCGAGGGCAACGTACGAGTGCCAGCTCTCTGCAGATGTCCACTTTCTCTCGTTTGTCTACGCCTGCCAAAGAAGACAGACCTCCCAGAGAGCCCGAGCCTCCTGCTCAGATTGCGCGTGTACGCCGAGCTAGTTCCTATCCGCACGCCAAACTCGACTACAGACACACTAGGTGTATTTCACGTGTCCTATATAAGCAGTCTTTATCTCTTTATTAGATTTTTTAATCCGTCCATCCTGTTCATCTTCACTCTTCCTCTTCTTAACACTGCAATCTATTTGCATGATCAAAATCTGCTCCTGTCACCCCCCCCCTCCATCCCTCGCTCACTCGCTCCACGTCATGCCCTCGCTCACTCCTTCTCACACAAAAAAAAGGAGAAGACAAAATCTAATTCTTTAAAAAGAAAAAGAAACCCATCAGTCTTCAAAGGTGACCATGAAGATTTTTGAAATATGGAATGAAGGATGAATCCATGAGAGACAGAAGGAAGGAGGATAAAGTAATAAAGTGGAAGGATAAATCTGAGAGAGCGAGGGAAAAAAAAACGAGAAAACGGCAGTCTGGAAGCATGCAGGGACATCTGTTATCACAGTATCCGCGTCCAGGAGAAGAGCTAACGCTACCCGCTTGCTAACAGGACCACGGTTCTCCTGTCATGTCACGAATGCTGTAAAGAGCATGAGATGCTCTGGAGAAGAACCTGTGTGTGTGTGTGTGTCTGAACACTGCGGCTTCTCTAAATGGAGCAATGAGGTCCGTCATGTTTCTGCAAGAAGAGAATTCCATCATCCTGGTCTGACCATCATCATCCTGGTCTGACCATCATCATCCTGGTCTGACCATCATCATCCTGGTCTGACCATCACAAACTAAACCATCACGACATCACTTCCAGCACAACAATGCCACTGTGCACAGAGCTTCATGAGAACATGGTGTGGAGGTGAAGGTGGAAGAAAGTGGAGGAACCGGAGTGTCCTGCACAGAGCCCTAACTCTGACTGACCACCTTTGGGATGAACTGGACCTGAAGTCTCCTCACCATCCCAACATCTCACTGAAGAAAAAAATTATCTATAACTCACAGACTCACTGCTAGTCTGTTTCTTCTGCCAGCTTACTCTCATCTCTCTGTCCATCTCTCCGTAAATCTGTCCATCTCTCTGTCCATCTCTCCATAAATCTCTGTCCATCTCCCTGTCCATCTCTCCATAAATCTCTGTCCATCTCCCTGTCCATCCCTCCATAAATCTCTGTCCATCTCTAAATAAATCTCTGTCAATCTCCCTGTCCATCTCTCTCTCTCTTCATCTCTGTCAATATGTCTCTCCATCTCTCTGTCCACCTCTCTGTCCATCCATTTCCATCTCTCTGTCAATCTCTCTCCATCTATTTCCATCTCTCCGTCAATCTCTCTCCATCTATTTCTATCTCTCTGTCAATCTCTCTCCATTCCTACGTCCACCTCTCTGTCAATCACTCTCTAAATCTCTCCATCCATTTCTCTCCATCTCTCTCTCAATCTATTTCCATCTCTCTGTCTATCTCTCTCCATCTCTCTCTCCATCTCTAAGTCCATCTCTCTCTTCATCTCTCCATCTATTTCCATCTCTCTGTCTATCTCTCTCCATCTCTCTTTCCATTTCCTTCATCTATTTCCATCTCTGTCAATCTCTGACCATCTCTCTATCCATCTCCCTGTCCATCTCTCTGTCCGACTATTTCAATCTTTCTGTCAATCTCTCTCCATTTCTCTCTCCATCTCTCTGTCCATCTCTCCGTCCATCTCCCTGTCCCTCTCCCTGTCCATCTATTTCCATCTCTCTGTCAATCTCTCTCCATCTCTCTCTCCATCTCTCCAACCTGCTGATGGTTAGCACATGTCCCTGAAGTGGCGTAATCGCAGAATGCCTCAGATACCAGTTAAAAATAGAAACAATACCAAGCTGATGTTCTTTCTTTCTTTCTTTCTTTCTTTCTTTCTTTCTTTCTTTCTTTCCTCACTTCATATTTAACAAACATGACGTGTTAGGAAAAAAAAGAGCAACCAGTAAAAATCTACTATAACTCAGACTCTGTGTACGTTCACATCTACATACGTTAGCATAAAACTGCCCTCCTGTCATTAATCCGCTCTCCGTTAGCTTTGGACGCTTTAAAGGAACGCTCTCGGTCCGCGCCTGCTGGACCGACGCTGCCGTTTTACAGTAACAGTAACTTTTCCTCTGAATATGACAAGTAAATTACAGGCTTGTCAATCCCAGGGTTATTTTTTGCATCTGATGGTAGAAACATGCGCAGAGCGTCAGGAGGAACAATCGCTGCAACGCTGAGAGCAGTGTTAGCATTAATGAGGAATTTCAGAAGGCTTTAGCGGGAGCGTGATGAAGGAACGCCACTGCATAAATGATCAGCGCTCGTTAGGACTGAATCATCGGGACGAGGTGAAGAGGACAGAAGAGAGAGAGAGAGAGAGAGAGAGAGAGAGAGAGAGAGAGAAAGAGAGGGAAAATGCCGGTCATTGCCCCGAGCTAAATGACACTGAGCGTTGCCATGGCGACAGATTGGTTATACTAGTGAATGTTTGGATTTTAATTTTAGGGGTTTTTTTTCTTTCTATCAAAGCATTGTGTCATTTAGGACTCGTCCAACAACTCCCCACTGACCTTCACAACTCCCCACTGACCTTCACAACTCCCCACTGACCTTCATAACACTGTCAGTATAATTGTCAGTGGAACACAACGCCACATTGTTGGGGCATTAAGAACTCTTTCTCAAACCGGGGCATCTACTGCACTACACCTACAGACTGAACACCGGGTCTGGATGGTGGAAGGAAGCATCTAGAAAGAACCTCTGAACAATGACCATCAAAACCACTGTACAGCAGATCCAGAAGCTGCAACACCAGAGACACCAAACATTCCATCTGATTTCTTTCTCCTACTGAGAAAAATACCCCACACTCAAATACCCCACACTGATCTTCCCCACATCAACCTACCCCACAATTAACCCCACGATTAACCCCACAGTCGGTTACTCCATCACATTTTGTCAGAGTTCAGTGTGAGTTTTATTTTTACTTCATGGGAGCATCATCAGACCCATGTGACAGTTTATCAGGACTGGATAAAGTCTAGTTATTAGACCTGTTTAACCTAGTTAACTAGAATTAACCAGGATTTCCAAGCATTATAGCACAGGACTGGAGCTTTACTGCTGCTGATGGGCTAGGTAATCTTCTTTAAAGAAGTCTTCAGAGTATTAGCCTGTATCTGAAGTATGAGCCATGGTGACTGTAGGGAAAGCGGTGCATGATTCTGTCAGTTCATCCTCCTGGTGTCATTTATGGCCTGTTAGAAAAGTCAGACAATGTTTTGGTCAATTGCACACGTTCAGGACACAAAACAATTCTAAAATTCGATAAGGTTTCATTAAAGAAGCTGAATCATGCAGCAAAGTCAAAGCCATTCATAACTGAACAAATCAGCAGCTATTTATAGTAAAAGAACATGAGAAGAGAACAGCGAGGTCTGGCATTTGAAGAAAAAAATAAATAAAATGTTCCTGTGATTTAAATGTCATTTAAGCGGAACTGAAGAGAATCAGACTGGACACACAGGCAGCAGTCCGGTCACACGGTCTCGGATTCACACCGTTCACATGATCAGACGTTTGTCTCTGTTAAATAAGATTTTTTTTAAATCTCATTAAAGCGCTGGCACTAATCTCAGAGCTGCACTTATAGAAAATCTAATCAACATCTCCTGACCAATCAGGCACAGGGATCGGTCATCACGTCTTCACACGATCGTGATTAGTTGATTATTATCGGTTTGTGCGTCTCTACTGAGACATCCTTCAATCCAGCAGAAGTGCTGGAAAGCAGGAAGATGACTTATGACATCACACAGTGGATTTCCGTGCACTCGGGAAACCTCGGAATAAATATGTATCCGATAATTGTTGGCCTTTGACCTGTGGAGGTCACCATGGTGACCGAGAGCGTGTCCTGAGTCTGGTTAAAGAAATCCTCTCCTAATCATTCAAATAAAAGAACGGAGGAAATAAAGAGTGAGTTTGAGCGCTCTGGAGTCACCCGAGGAGCCCAAATCAGGTCGATGTTGAATATTGGGAAATGACAGGCGGAATACGCCGGCTTATGAAGGATGGTGTGTAATTTTATGAAAGGGCAGAGCATGGGCTAGAGCTCCTGAAATAGAACGTCCGAAGAGCGAGTCCAAGAACAACATCACGCTTACAGATAGGAGAGACTTAAAGACAAGAACACATGTCTCAACCTGTGTGTGTGTGTGTGTTTTTAAGGAATTCTGAGGGTCACTGGTTACAGGTGTGGCACGCACACACACACACACACACACACAAGATCTGCTGCCCCTGTTTCCATCTAAGTTTATACACAAATAATAGAAGATTGTATGAGACGAAACAAGTGAGAGAGAGAAAGAGAGAGAGAGACAGACAGACAGACAGACAGAGAGCATGTCAGACAGACAGAGAGCATGAGAGACAGTCAGAGAGCATGTCAGACAGACAGACAGAGAGAGAGAGCAGGAGAAAGAGAGACAAACAAACAGAGAGCATGAGAAACAGGGAGCATGAGAAACAGACAGAGAACATGAGAGACAGACAGAGCCTGAGAGACAGAGAGAGAGCATGTGAGACAGAGAGCATGAGAGAGAGAGAGACGGATGAGCAATGAGAGACAGACAGAGAGCATGAGAGACAGACAGAGAGCATGAGAGAAAGAGAGCATGAGAGACAGACAGAGAACATGAGAAACAGACAGAGAGCATGAGAGACAGACAGAGAGAGCATGAGAGAGAGAGACAGACAGATGAGCATGAGAGACAGACAGAGAGAGCATGAGAGAGAGAGACAGACAGATGAGCATGAGAGACAGACAGAGAGCATGAGAGACATACAGAGAGCATGAGAGACAGACAGAGTATGAGAGACAGACAGAGTATGAGAGACAGACAAAGAATGAGAAACAGAGAGCATGAGAGACAGACAGAGAGCATGAGAAACAGACAGAGCATGAGAAACAGACAGAGAGCATGAGAGACAGACAGAGAGCATGAGAGACAGACAGAGAGCATGAGAGACAGACAGAGAGCATGAGAAACAGACAGAGAGCATGAGAGACAGACAGAGAGCATGAGAGACAGACAGAGAGCATGAGAGACAGACAGAGAGCATGAGAGACAGACAGAGAGCGCATGAGAGAGAGAGACAGACAGATGAGCATGAGAGACAGACAGAGAGCATGAGAGACAGACAGAGAGCATGAGAGACAGACAGAGCATGAGAGACAGACAGAGAGCATGAGAAACAGACAGAGAGCATGAGAGACAGACAGAGAGCATGAGAGACAGACAGAGAGCATGAGAGACAGACAGAGCCTGAGAGACAGAGAGAGAGCATGTGAGACAGAGAGCCTGAGAGACAGAGAGCATGAGAGAGAGAGAGACAGATGAGCAATGAGAGACAGACAGAGAGCATGAGAGACAGACAGAGAGCATGAGAGAAAGAGAGCATGAGAGACAGACAGAGAACATGAGAAACAGACAGAGAGCATGAGAGACAGACAGAGAGAGCATGAGAGAGAGAGACAGACAGATGAGCATGAGAGACAGACAGAGAGAGCATGAGAGAGAGAGACAGACAGATGAGCATGAGAGACAGACAGAGAGCATGAGAGACATACAGAGAGCATGAGAGACAGACAGAGTATGAGAGACAGACAGAGTATGAGAGACAGACAAAGAATGAGAAACAGAGAGCATGAGAGACAGACAGAGAGCATGAGAAACAGACAGAGCATGAGAGACAGACAGAGAGCATGAGAGACAGACAGAGAGCATGAGAGACAGACAGAGAGCATGAGAGACAGACAGAGCATGAGAGACAGACAGAGAGCATGAGAAACAGACAGAGAGCATGAGAGACAGACAGAGAGCATGAGAGACAGACAGAGAGCATGAGAGACAGACAGAGAGCATGAGAGACAGACAGAGAGCATGAGAGACAGACAGAGAGCGCATGAGAGAGAGAGACAGACAGATGAGCATGAGAGACAGACAGACAGAGAGCATGAGAGACAGACAGAGAGCATGAGAGACAGACAGAGAGCATGAGAGACAGACAGAGAGCATGAGAGACAGACAGAGAGCATGAGAGACAGACAGAGAGTATGAGAGACAGACAAAGAATGAGAAACAGAGAGCATGAGAGACAGACAGAGTATGACAGACAGACAAAGAATGAGAAACAGAGAGCATGAGAGACAGACGGAGAGCATGAGAGACAGACAGAGAGAGCATGAGAGAGAGAGACAGACAGATGAGCATGAGAGACAGACAGAGAGCATGAGAGACAGACAGAGTATGAGACACAGACAAAGAATGAGAAACAGAGAGCATGAGAGACAGACAGAGAGCATGAGAGACAGACAGAGAGAGCATGAGAGAGAGAGACAGACAGAGAGCATGAGAGACAGACAGAGAGAACATGAGAGAGAGAGACAGACAGATGAGCATGAGAGACAGACAGAGAGCATGAGAGAGAGAGACAGACAGAGAGCACATGAGAGAGAGAGACAGACAGATGAGCATGAGAGACAGACAGAGAGCATGAGAGACAGACAGAGCATGAGAGACAGACAGAGCATGAGAGACAGACAGAGCATGAGAGACAGACAGAGAGCATGAGAGACAGACAGAGAGCATGAGAGACAGACAGAGAGCATGAGAGACAGACAGAGAGAGCATGAGAGAGAGAGACAGACAGATGAGCATGAGAGACAGACAGACAGAGAGCATGAGAGACAGACAGAGAGCATGAGAGACAGACAGAGAGCATGAGAGACAGACAGAGAGCATGAGAGACAGACAGAGAGTATGAGAGACAGACAAAGAATGAGAAACAGAGAGCATGAGAGACAGACAGAGTATGACAGACAGACAAAGAATGAGAAACAGAGAGCATGAGAGACAGACGGAGAGCATGAGAGACAGACAGAGAGAGCATGAGAGAGAGAGACAGAGAGCATGAGAGACAGACAGAGTATGAGACACAGACAAAGAATGAGAAACAGAGAGCATGAGAGACAGACAGAGAGCATGAGAGACAGACAGAGAGCATGAGAGACAGACAGAGAGAGCATGAGAGAGAGAGACAGACAGAGAGCATGAGAGACAGACAGAGAGAACATGAGAGACAGACAGAGAGCATGAGAGAGAGAGACAGACAGAGAGCACATGAGAGAGAGAGACAGACAGATGAGCATGAGAGACAGACAGAGAGCATGAGAGACATACAGAGAGCATGAGAGACAGACAGAGCATGAGAAACAGACAGAGAGCATGAGAGACAGACAGAGAGCATGAGAGACAGACAGAGAGCATGAGAGACAGACAGAGCATGAGAGACAGACAGAGAGCATGAGAGACAGACAGAGAGAGCATGAGAGAGAGAGACAGACAGATGAGCATGAGAGACAGACAGACAGAGAGCATGAGAGACAGACAGAGAGCATGAGAGACAGACAGAGAGCATGAGAGACAGACAGAGAGCATGAGAGACAGACAGAGAGTATGAGAGACAGACAAAGAATGAGAAACAGAGAGCATGAGAGACAGACAGAGAGCATGAGAGACAGACAGAGAGCATGAGAGACAGAGAGAGCGCATGAGAGACAGACAGAGAGCATGAGAGACAGACAAAGAATGAGAAACAGAGAGCATGAGAGACAGACAGAGAGCATGAGAGACAGAGAGAGAGCATGAGAGACAGAGAGAGAGCGCATGAGAGACAGAGAGAGAGCATGAGAGACAGACAGAGAGCATGAGAGACAGAGAGAGAGCGCATGAGAGACAGAGAGAGAGCATGAGAGACAGAGAAAGAGCGCATGAGAGACAGAGAAAGAGCGCATGAGAGACAGAGAGAGAGCATGAGAGACAGAGAGAGAGCGCATGAGAGACAGAGAGAGAGCGCATGAGAGACAGAGAGAGAGCATGAGAGACAGAGAGAGAGTGCATGAGAGACAGAGAGAGAGCATGAGAGACAGAGAGAGAGCGCATGAGAGACAGACAGAGAGCATGAGAGACAGAGAGAGAGCATGAGAGACAGAGAGAGAGCGCATGAGAGACAGAGAGAGAGCGCATGAGAGACAGAGAGAGAGCATGAGAGACAGAGAGAGAGCGCATGAGAGACAGAGAGAGAGCATGAGAGACAGAGAGAGAGCGCATGAGAGACAGACAGAGAGCATGAGAGACAGAGAGAGAGCATGAGAGACAGAGAGAGAGCGCATGAGAGACAGACAGACAATCCAAAAAGTCTTTAATCTTATACTCTACATCATACAGTGAGATTTAAGAGTTAGAAACAGAAACTTTATTTCCTCCACCCCTCCATCACTCCACCCCTCCATCTCTCTCTTTTAACATGAAACATTCAAAACATCAACATCACAGTGAGCTGGTCATCTTCATGTAACCATGGATACAGTATCACTCTGTCCTAGACTGCTTACTCACTTTGTGTTTATTTTCTTTCCCAAATATGAAAAAGTCTCTCTTATTAAGGCACTGGGATTCTCTCTGGAGTGGAATCGCCTCACTCCATCTCCACGATGACAGAGGTTTATACACACAGAGGTTTATACACACAGAGGTTTATACACACAGAGGTTTATACACACAGAGGTTTATACACACAGAGGTTTATACACACAGAGGTTTATACACACAGAAGGTTCGGCTTGTGAAAAGAGAAAGAGGAAGTGCTCACCGGAGTCCTCCTCGCTCCTCAGGCACCAGCTGACCGCATCCACAGGAACACGGGAGCTCTCGGCATGCTTAGGCTTCCTGACAGAACCTGCATGCACACACACACACACACAAGATTAACCAGACAGCAGCTGAAGAGAAGAGGAGGAGAAATGATAGAAAGGGAGGAGTTGGGAGAGAGAGAGAGAGAGAGAGAGATATTGCCAAGTTAAATCTTTCCAGATGGAGTTTTAAGGTGGGTGATCCGAGTCTTTGGTGAGCGTGTGTGTGTGTGTGTGTGTGTGTGTGTGTAGTTGGCTCTGCTGTACTCCCGAACAGATTCGGACCATGATCATGTGGCTGTAATTGATTTACGCACTTTAAATAGTTCCTCATGCTGGTACTGTCCTCCTCAATCCATTTAATTCCTAACCCGCAGATAGCTATTCATCACACTGTGTGTGTGTGTGTGTGTGTGTGTGTGTGTACATGTGTGTGTGTTCTCTCTAAGTAAGTCCCATCACGAAGGTTCAAAGCCAGAATGCCTTTGAAGCACACACACACACCTGTAAAAACAAGATAGCATGAATTTTACTCACACAACACACACATGCACACACACACACACACAAACGACGCACATACTCACACACTCTCAAACATACATACACACACACACACATTCTCTCACACACACTCACTCTCGCATACACACATTCTCACATACTCACACACTCTCAAACATACATACACACACATTCTCTCACACACACTCACTCACTCTCGCATACACACATTCTCACATACACACACACACACACTCATTCACACACACCTGTAAAAACAAGATAGCATGAATCAGGAGTGAGGAATGTCAGCTGTGTATCAGGGAAAATTATTTAATAGATCAGAGCAGCAGGATGAAGGCATCAGCGTGTGTCTGAGCGTCTAATCTGGAAGAACCGTTCCACAGAAAGTGCTGTGGCTCTTAACCTGTGAGCTGAGGCCACACGGTGGTCAGTCATGGTACTGGCGGGCTTTTCACTGAAAATTTATGTTTTACTTTTACAGAAGAATTTAGGTTAAGTTGTCTTTATTCGTCACATATACATTACTGCACAGTGAAATTCTTTCTTGGCGTATCCCATCCTTGGAGGGTTGGGGTCAGAGCCATGATGCAGTGCCCCTGGATTTGCTTAAAGGCCCATCAGTGGCAGCTTCTGATCATCCGGTCAGCCATGATACAGGTCCAAGGGCCCAACAGTGGCAGCTTGGCAGTACTAGGGCTTGAACCTCGATCTTCCGGTCAGAGTGCAGGGTCAGCCATAATACAGTGATAGAGAGCAGGGTCAGAACAGGGGCCCTGTATCATGGCTGACTAACCAGGCCCCTTACCAGGTTGCCCAACAGTGGCAGCTTAGCAGTACTGGGGCTTGAACCCCGATCCTCCTTTCAACAACCCAGAGCCTTAACCACTTGAGCTACCCCCGTGTTAATCCAGAAAGTGCTTTATAACCTCCTTCAAAAACATTCCATTCCAACAGGTCAGGGTCCGAGGATTGTACTGCTACTGCTACTGGGTGGGGGGTTTGAAGAGGAAGAACATGTGTGGCAGAACATCGCTTAAAGGAACGATCTGAAACATCAGGACGAGCGCTGAGAAATTCCTCGAGGAGCACTACCAGTTCAGAAATGAAAGACTTATAAACCTGTAATAAACTTATATAAACCATTTTAAACCCTTTAAACCTTTTTACACACACACACACACACACACACACACACAGGCTTGCTGAATACCTGACATTCCATTTAACTAAAAAGGCAGAGAAACTTAAATAGGTTTTCCAGGTGAGGTGTCGCGATGGCAACAAATCAATACCTATAAATGCTTAGGCTGAACTGGTTAGGTTTGGTACATCAGCTGCATGAAAAGGTAATAAAAACAAAAAGCTTAAGCTTTATCGAGCTTAAGAGATAAGAGACACAACCACAGCGTCATCACTCTGAATTTATAAACCATGACCAACAGATGGCGCTGTGCTACTACAGTAAAATACAGACGAGCTTAGCAAGTACAGCCATGTAAACAATGATGAAGTGTGTGTTCAGCAGAGGAGGTAGTGCAGGGGTAGTGTAGTGCTAGTGGTATTAGTGATGGTAGGTTAGAGGTAGTGGTGGTGATGGTAGTGTAGTGGTGGTGATGGTAGTGTAGTGATATTAGTAGTGTAGTGGCGATGGTAGTGTAGTGTTAGTGGTGATGGTAGTGCAGTGGTGATGGTAGTGTAGTGGTGATGGTAGTCTAGTGGTAGTGCAGTGGTAGTGGTGATGGTAGTCTAGTGGTAGTGGTGATGATAGTGGTAGTGTAGTGTAGTGGTAGTGGTGATGATAGTGTAGTGGTGATGGTAGTGTAGTGGTAGTGTAGTGTAGTGGTAGTGGTGATGGTAGTGTAGTGGTAGTGGTGATGGTAGTGTAGTGGTGATGGTAGTGTAGTGGTAGTGTAGTGTAGTAGTAGTGGTGATGGTAGTGTAGTGATATTAGTAGTGTAGTGGCGATGGTAATGTAGTGGTGATGGTAGTCTAGTGGTAGTGGTGATGGTAGTCTAGTGGTAGTGGTGATGGTAGTGTAGTGTAGTGGTAGTGGTGATGGTAGTCTAGTGGTAGTGGTGATGGTAGTGTAGTGTAGTGGTAGTGGTGATGGTAGTGTAGTGGTGATGGTAGTGTAGTGGTAGTGTAGTGTAGTGGTAGTGGTGATGGTAGTGTAGTGTAGTGGTAGTGGTGATGGTAGTGTAGTGGTAGTGTAGTGTAGTGGTAGTGGTGATGGTAGTGTAGTGGTAGTGGTGATGGTAGTGTAGTGGTAGTGTAGTGTAGTGGTAGTGGTGATGGTAGTGTAGTGGTAGTGTAGTGGTAGTGGTGATGGTAGTGTAGTGGTAGTGTAGTGGTAGTGGTGATGGTAGTGTAGTGGTAGTGTAGTGGTAGTGGTGATGGTAGTGTAGTGGTAGTGTAGTGGTAGTGTAGTGTAGTGGTAGTGGTGATGGTAGCGTAGTGGTAGTGGTGATGGTAGTGTAGTGGTAGTGTAGTGTAGTGGTAGTGGTGATGGTAGTGTAGTGTAGTGGTAGTGGTGATGGTAGTGTAGTGGTAGTGTAGTGTAGTGGTAGTGGTGATGGTAGTGTAGTGGTAGTGGTGATGGTAGTGTAGTGGTAGTGTAGTGGTAGTGGTGATGGTAGTGTAGTGGTAGTGTAGTGGTAGTGGTGATGGTAGTGTAGTGGTAGTGTAGTGTAGTGGTAGTGGTGATGGTAGCGTAGTGGTAGTGGTGATGGTAGTGTAGTGGTAGTGGTGATGGTAGTGTAGTGGTAGTGTAGTGTAGTGGTAGTGGTGATGGTAGTCTAGTGGTAGTGGTGATGGTAGTGTAGTGTAGTGGTAGTGGTGATGGTAGTGGTGATGGTAGTGTAGTGGTGATGGTAGTGTAGTGGTAGTGTAGTGTAGTGGTAGTGGTGATGGTAGTGTAGTGGTAGTGTAGTGTAGTGGTAGTGGTGATGGTAGTGTAGTGGTAGTGTAGTGGTAGTGGTGATGGTAGTGTAGTGGTAGTGGTGATGGTAGTGTAGTGGTAGTGGTGATGGTAGCGTAGTGGTAGTGGTGATGGTAGTGTAGTGGTAGTGTAGTGTAGTGGTAGTGGTGATGGTAGTGTAGTGGTAGTGTAGTGTAGTGTAGTGGTGATGATAGTGTAGTGGTAGTGGTAGTGTAGTGTAGTGGTAGTGGTGATGGTAGTGTAGTGGTAGTGGTGATGGTAGTGTAGTGGTAGTGTAGTGTAGTGGTAGTGGTGATGGTAGTGTAGTGGTAGTGTAGTGTAGTGTAGTGGTGATGATAGTGTAGTGGTAGTGGTAGTGTAGTGTAGTGGTAGTGGTGATGGTAGTGTAGTGGTAGTGTAGTGTAGTGGTAGTGGTGATGATAGTGTAGTGGTAGTGTAGTGTAGTGGTGATGATAGTGTAGTGGTAGTGGTAGTGTAGTGGTAGTGTAGTGTAGTGTAGTGGTGATGATAGTGTAGTGTAGTGGTAGTGGTAGTGTAGTGGTAGTGTAGTGGTAGTGGTGATGGTAGTGTAGTGGTAGTGTAGTGGTAGTGGTGATGGTAGTGTAGTGGTAGTGTAGTGGTAGTGTAGTGGTAGTGCAGTGGTAGTGGTGATGGTAGTGTAGTGGTAGTGTAGTGTAGTGTAGTGGTGATGATAGTGTAGTGGTAGTGGTAGTGGTAGTGTAGTGGTAGTGTAGTGTAGTGTAGTGTAGTGGTAGTGGTAGTGTAGTGGTAGTGTAGTGTAGTGGTGATGGTAGTGTAGTGGTAGTGTAGTGGTAGTGGTGATGGTAGTGTAGTGGTAGTGTAGTGGTAGTGTAGTGGTAGTGCAGTGGTAGTGGTGATGGTAGTGTAGTGGTAGTGTAGTGTAGTGGTGATGATAGTGTAGTGGTAGTGGTAGTGTAGTGGTAGTGGTGATGGTAGTGTAGTGGTAGTGTAGTGTAGTGGTAGTGTAGTGTAGTGGTAGTGTAGTGGTAGTGTAGTGGTAGTGGTGATGGTAGTGTAGTGGTAGTGTAGTGGTAGTGTAGTGGTAGTGGTGATGGTAGTGTAGTGGTAGTGTAGTGTAGTGGTGATGATAGTGTAGTGGTAGTGGTAGTGTAGTGGTGATGGTAGTGTAGTGGTAGTGTAGTGTAGTGGTAGTGGTGATGATAGTGTAGTGATAGTGTAGTGGTAGTGTAGTGGTAGTGGTGATGGTAGTGTAGTGGTAGTGTAGTGTAGTGGTGATGATAGTGTAGTGGTAGTGTAGTGGTAGTGTAGTGTAGTGGTAGTGGTAGTGTAGTGTAGTGGTAGTGGTGATGGTAGTGGTGATGGTAGTGGTGATGGTAGTGTAGTGGTAGTGTAGTGGTAGTGTTAGTGTAGTGATAGTGTAGTGTAGTGGTAGTTGTAGTGTAGTGATAGTGTAGTGGTAGTGGTGATGGTAGTGTAGTGGTAGTGGTGATGATAGTGTAGTGGTAGTGGTAGTGGTGATGGTAGTGTAGTGGTAGTGGTGATGATAGTGTAGTGGTAGTGGTAGTGTAGTGATAGTGTAGTGTAGTGTAGTGGTAGTGTAGTGGTAGTAGTGTAGTGGTAGTGTAGTGTAGTGTAGTGGTGATGATAGTGTAGTGGTAGTGTAGTGGTAGTGTAGTGTAGTGGTAGTGGTGATGGTAGTGTAGTGTAGTGGTAGTGGTAGTGTAGTGGTACCTGGAGACTTGGTGCTGGGTCTGAGAGGCAGCATGTATGGCTGTCGGGGAGGAAGCATCGGAGAGGACGGCAGAGACATGGACACTCCTCTGGACAAACCCAGCCTCAGGACATCCTCAGTGGGGTAGGGCTGCACCGGCAAGGGGCCGCTTCCCACGTCACCTGGAACCGTGAGCCCTCCCTCCAGAGCCTTGTGGTGGAACCTGGGGCTAAAGGACTCAGTGCCTGGGAAGAAATAAAAGACAGAGGGGATGTGAACGATTATCAGGAATGAATCAGTGGTGTTTGTCTTTGCCCTATCACGCTTCAGCAACAGACAGAGACAGAGGGAGGGGGTTAATGCACAAAGAGCAGGCTTTTATTTTTTATGCCAATTTGGCAGATTAGTGCCTCTGTAAAATACATGACACTGAAGAGAAACGTGAATCCTCGTTCGGATGGAAACGTCACGTCACACAATGACTGACAACCGAAAAAATTGTTTCCACAGCAATCATTTATTTATTTATTTACTAAACCAGTCACGAGTCAGAAATGAAGCGGTGTGTGCAAGCGTGTTTATTTGCTTCGATTTAAGAAAAAGGCGTGACACTGTAGCGAGGCGCTAAATGAAGGCCACATCACGGTCGTTCACGTGGAAAGAATCCGAGCGAGCAGGAACGACGCGGCTGTAGTTGCTGCGTCTGTGAGCAGCTGAACGTAAAATTATTATGCAACTGAACGGTCATGAAAATAAGCTGACGTGGCCTTTAATGACCCTGAGGCATTGTGGGAATTTAATTGTGCAATCCAGCAAGTCAGCAGAACAACACACACAAAATACACACCCATCAATACACCACATCATCATCATCATCATCACAACTCCAATGTCCATCTGTCCCTTCTTAGTGTTTTATTTTTCCCCAAAATGTTTTTTTTCCATGTTTGTGAGCGGTCCAGTTTCGGGTACAGCTCGGTTTCAGGCACTACGTCTTCAGCCTCGTAAAAAATCTCATTACAGCCATCGTTACCAGTGGCACTTTTCTCTCCAGCCAGTTAAACCCACAGCGAAAAGAGACGCACGCGCTGCCAGGACCAGACTCGGCTTCGACTTTCTTTCTTTCTTTTTTCTTATTATTTTTCCTCAGGGGAAATCTGAGAACAACTTTGTATGATTCCGAGCGCCAAAAAAGCAGCTCTTTCCTGTGGTCCGGGGCCTAATACTTTGAAATGGATTCTAAATACCTACTGCTTTTCATTAAACTGTGGAAAAAGAAACAGCGTGTGTGTGGGCCAGGAGTGTAGCCCACCTCTAAAAGCTCAGACCTTCCAAACTTCACACAGAAAAGAAATAGCAGAGTGTGAGAGCGTGTGTGTGTGTGTGTGTGAGAGAGAGAGAGAGAGAGAGAGAGAGAGAGAGAGAGAGAGAGTTGTGAAGTCTGAACACTTATCCCTTCTTACACTTCTAGAAGCTCGTACGTGTCAGCGATTGTGTGAGAGGAGATCTTAAGAAGTTAAATGTTGCACCAAATGGCTGTCAGTTTCAGCTCCTACAGAAACTCTGGACCGTGCAGCGTCCAGACGACATACAGTACAGTATTTGCAGTGCCGTTGCCTCAGAACGTAACCATGTACACACTTCCAGCGTGGTGCAGATTCAACATCATCACACTTATTATTGTTGATTTTTTACTTCTGGAATATTAGAAACGCATTTTTACACTTAGCCACGCCCACAATACTCCATAAAAGGTATAAACACACACCCACCAGCTCCTCCTCCATCTTTTACAGGGTTAGCTAACAGAGTTAACTAACAATTATGCAGAGTTTACTTGTGTAAATGTGCACAACCTCAGGATACGAAGGTTTTTACAATCTGTACAATTGCATATGTTGTGTAAACGTTTCTGAGAAGGACTTACAAAAAAATGTAATCATTTACACCATCTGGTATCCTGAGCAACTTACGGCATTTTATACAAATGAGCAATTGATGGTCGAAGTGGCCTTTCACAGTGACCCAGCAGCAGCAGCTTGATGGACTTGGGATTTGAACTCACAACCTTCTGAACAGTAGTCCAACACTTTAACCACTAATCTACCCCAGTACATGCTGTTAGACATGAGCGTATTATAAAAGTAATGAACTGTTTAAGTGATTACAGAAGTAGATTAGAAACGTGTCGGAGGTTTCTGTTCTTTACGCCTGCGATCATAATGCAGCAGACAGTTCTATATTTTCCCTCCACTTCACTGCCCCTGCTGCCTCGTTCAGCCACGATTAAATATTTATCCAGCTATAAATCATTCATACGTGGTGGAAATCAGGGTTTGGAGGCTTGCTGCGGTGAAATAGGTGCTGACAAATCGAGAAAAGCTTCCTGTGACTGGTTCTAGCCCGAGTGACCTCGCGTCGTCGCTAGGAACAAATTTCGGATTCTGTCGAAACGTTCTGGCCGTGACCGTTCTGAAATTCGCACAGCTCTCCCTCAGACTTGGGCAGCACTCAGAGTCTGGACAGTGTCCAGGATTTCCGAGACACGACTACCCACGACTTGTGACCCGGGGTTTTTTAATACATGAAAGACTTCCAAATAAAAAGCTCCATTTTAGATGGAGACAACTGAGCAAGATGCTTATCTTAGCTAATATAGGAAGAGATGTTGGGGGGGGGGGGTGATCCCTTCTTATGATGGTGCTAAAACAATAAAAATAGATATAAACTGATTATAATAAAATAGAAACAACTGATCAGACAAAAAAAGAAATGAAACAAAAAAACTAGCAAACTAAGGACCTTTGGTGGAATGAAATTAAAGGGAAATAATCAACACCAGTGGGTTATGCTGGCGCTCTGGTGGCTCAGTGGTAGGGTTCTCGCCTACCATACGAGAAGGCCCAGGTCCGATTCCCAGCCAATGCTTAAACCCCAGCCACTGGATGCAGTGCCAGTCCCAAGCCCGGATAAAATGGGAGGGTTGCGTCAGGAAGGGTATCTGGAGTAAAACCTGTACCAGGTTGTTGTGCCTCACACATAGGGAGCAGCCGAAAGATCAACAAGAAGAAGTGTGGTGTAATGAAGCAGAGTGGATTATTTTTAACAATTTTATTCTTCTTAACAATTTGTATATTTTAAACTGCACTGATTAAAGAAAACATGACATGAAAACATGACATCTACAGTTTAATGTCTGTGAGACAAGTTAGTTCCTGTTCTCACTTGCGTTATAGCAGATGTAAAAAGTCACTCTTCCTCACCTCATTTTTCTCTCTTGAAAATAAATAAACTGCTTTTTTCACGTTACTGAAAAACCACAAACTGGCCTGTCCAGGAGATGCTGGAAAAGGTCTTCACTGTTACAAAGAGCCGACACTGGACACTCCTTCTGTAAACAATAAATAAACTTCTCCTTACAGAAAACCTGTAATAAACCTTATTAACCTAGAATAAACCTTATTAACCAGTCATAAACCTTATTAAACTGTAATAAACCTTATTAACCTAGAATAAACCTTATTAACCTAGAATAAACCTTATTAAACTGTAATAAACCTTATTAACCTAGAATAAACCTTATTAACCTAGAATAAACCTTATTAACCAGTCATAAACCTTATTAACCAGTCATAAACCTTATTAACCAGTCATAAACCTTATTAAACTGTAATAAACCTTATGGACCTGTAATAAACCTTATGTACCTGTAATGAACCTTATTAACCAGTAATAAACCTTATTAACCAGTAATAAACCTTATTAACCAGTAATAAACCTTATTAAACTGTAATAAACCTTATTAACCTAGAATAAACCTTATTAACCAGTCATAAACCTTATTAACCAGTCATAAACCTTATTAAACTGTAATAAACCTTATGGACCTGTAATAAACCTTATGTACCTGTAATGAACCTTATTAACCAGTAATAAACCTTATTAACCAGTAATAAACCTTATTAACCAGTAATAAACCTTATTAACCTAGAATAAACCTTATTAACCAGTCATAAACCTTATTAACCAGTCATAAACCTTATTAAACTGTAATAAACCTTATGGACCTGTAATAAACCTTATGTACCTGTAATGAACCTTATTAACCAGTAATAAACCTTATTAACCAGTAATAAACCTTATTAATGTGTAAAAAACCTTATGAACCTGTAATAAACCTTATTAATGTGTAAAAAACCTTATAAACCTGTAATAAACCTTATTAAACTGTAATAAACCCTATTAATGTGTAATAAACCTTATCTGTTGTGAGAAAAAATGAGGTCATCTTTTGTCGCTGTTTAGGGGGGGCCAGGGAACACTTCCTGTCGACTGCACGAGAAGCAGGAAGTCATCAAAGATAAAATATAAAAGGGTTTGAAATGGAGCATAGCATGTTTGCCCCCCCCCCCACTTTACATCTCTGTTCCTAGCTTCCTTCCTTCTCCTTTAATTACAGCACTGCCACAGTGATTTATGGAACCTCAGCAGAAGGCAGCTGCAGTGAGCAAAAGTTTTCACACCCCTTAGAGGAGGTTGCTGTGACATTGTGGAGAGTTCTGGAACGTTCAAACACAAAACTTTCCTTTTAAAGAGCTCATTTTCCCAGAACGCAACACACACAGACTTTTTAATACCGACGGTTTGTTGCTTTGAGGTAAAATACCGACACGTCTTCGGTGGGATGGGTGGATGATTAGACAGAGACGTGAACACACAGCAGGCGAGCACATCTGGGACCCGCGCAACAAAAGACAGTGTTTAACATCTTGGAGTTATTACACTGATAAAAATCCACCGTGCGCCGCCGACATCCGGGCTCACGAGACTCATTCCCACATCCGTCTACACGGGGTTTCACCATGGCTCCTCAATTAGTCCATAATCGACTCATTAACTCCTTTTATTTATATAAGCAAGAAAATACCAGCGGAGGTGTGTCATCTGTGAGCTTGTCCAATAACAAGAAAACAATGAACAATGGAGAACATGACAAGCTCACTTCAGGGCATGGAAAAAAAAGGATGGGTTGCCAGGTTTTAAAATCATTAGTTAATTATTTCCCTATAGCACAACATCCTGAGGTGTCTTATTCCTCTTACACCAGTGCAGCATGCCACGATGACATTTTATACTTTTTATCTTGTTATATATATTTACATATACACTGATGATCTCATCATGGCACCTGTTAGTGGGTGGGATATATTAGGCAGCAAGTCAACATTTTGTCCTCAAAGTTGATGTGTTAGAAGCAGGAAAAATGGACAAGTGTAAGGATTTGAGCGAGTTTGACAAAGGGCCAAATTGTGATGGTGAAGAGACCACTGGATCAGAGCATCTCCAAAACTGCAGCTCTTGTGGGGTGTTCCCGGTCTGCAGTGGTCAGTATCTATCAAAAGTGGTCCAAGGAAGGAACAGTAGCGAACCGGCGACAGGGTCATGGGTGGTCAAGGCTCATTGATGGACCTGGGGAGTGAAGGCTGGCCCTTGTGATCCAATCCAACAGACGAGCTACTGTTGCTCAGAATGCTGAATGCTGGTTCTGATAGAAAGGTGTCAGGATACATGGTGCAGGACGGGTCAGGGCTGTTCTGGTAGCACCAACACAATATTATATGATGAGTATTTAATCCAAGATCAATAGGTGTGGAGGAAATTTAGGGTCCTGACCTCAACCCCATAGAACACCTTTGTGATGAATTAGAGTGGAGACTGTGAGCCAGACCTTCTCGTCCAACATCAGTGCCTGACCTCACAAATACACTTCTAAAGGAATGGTCAAAAATTCCCATAAACACACTCCTAAACCTTGTGGAAAGCCTTCCCAGAAGAGTTGAAGCTGTTATAGCTGCAAAGGGGCGGGACAACTCCATATTACATTCATGTGCATGTAAAGGCAGATGTGTATATATTGTATTGAGTGTGTGACGTACAGGACTCAGTGAAGGGGCTGTTGCTATAGAAACGATAGCGTATTAGAAGGAGCAGAATAAGCGTTCCTGGAGCGTGTGGAGACACAAAGAGAGCGAGGCTGCTGAGTCAGTGGGACGTGGGCTCCATCACAGCTGAGACAACACCGCTAATGGATTAAAAAAAACAACAAAAAAACAAGCCTTACTCACAACATGACGAGAGTGAGAACACAGAGTCACACACACACACACACACACACACACACACCTTTCTTACCCAAAGGGTACACTGTATATCAGTCTGCGCCTCTCCAGCATCAAACTAATCCCCCAGACCCGCGAGAACTAAAATTCAATACTCAATTTCCACAAAGTCGATGGACAGAAGGAAAAAAAATAAAAAATAAAACAACAAAACAAAAACAACAAAAAGAAAGGATTTTAAAACGTCAGAAGAGAAAAGGAAGAGAGGACGTTATTACACATGAAGAGGATCGACATCTTTTGTTTTTTTGGCTCCTTTTCATGTCCATGATTTACTACCTCTCACACTGCACAACACACACACACACACACTCCACTCTCACACTGCACAACACACACACACACACACACACACTCCACTCTCACACTGCACAACACACACACACACACACTCCACTCTCACACTGCACAACACACACACACACACACACACACACACACACACACTCCACTCTCACACTGCACAACACACACACACACACACACACTCCACTCTCACACTGCACAACACACACACACACACTCCACTCTCACACTGCACAACACACACACACACACACTCCACTCTCACACTGCACAACACACACACACACTCCACTCTCACACTGCACAACACACACACACACACTCCACTCTCACACTGCACAACACACACACACACACACACACTCCACTCTCACACTGCACAACACACACACACACACACTCCACTCTCACACTGCACAACACACACACACACACACACACACACTCCACTCTCACACTGCACAACACACACACACACTGCACAACACACACACTCCACTCTCACACACACACACACACACACACACTGCACAACACACACACACACACTCCACTCTCACACTGCACAACACACACACACACACTCCACTCTCACACTGCACAACACACACACACACACACTCCACTCTCACACTGCACAACACACACACACACACACACTCCACTCTCACACTGCACAACACACACACACACACACACACACACACTCCACTCTCACACTGCACAACACACACACACACACTCCACTCTCACACTGCACAACACACACACACACACACTCCACTCTCACACTGCACAACACACACACACACACACTCCACTCTCACACTGCACAACACACACACACACACACACACACACACACTCCACTCTCACACTGCACAACACACACACACACACTGCACAACACACACACACACACACACTCCACTCTCACACTGCACAACACACACACACTCCACTCTCACACTGCACAACACACACACACACACACACTCCACTCTCACACTGCACAACACACACACTGCACAACACACACACACACACTCCACTCTCACACTGCACAACACACACACACACACTCCACTCTCACACTGCACAACACACACACACTCCACTCTCACACTGCACAACACACACACACACACACACTCCACTCTCACACTGCACAACACACACACTGCACAACACACACACACACACACACACACTCCACTCTCACACTGCACAACACACACACACTCCACTCTCACACTGCACAACACACACACACACACACACTCCACTCTCACACTGCACAACACACACACACTCCACTCTCACACTGCACAACACACACACACACACACACACACACTCCACTCTCACACTGCACAACACACACACACTCCACTCTCACACTGCACAACACACACACACACACACACACACACTCCACTCTCACACTGCACAACACACACACACACACTGCACAACACACACACACACACACTGCACAACACACACACACACACACACTGCACAACACACACACTCCACTCTCACACTGCACAACACACACACACACACTCCACTCTCACACTGCACAACACACACACACACACTCCACTCTCACACTGCACAACAGACACACACACACACACACACACACACACACTCCACTCTCACACTGCACAACACACACACACACACTGCACAACACACACACACACACTGCACAACACACACACACACTGCACAACACACACACACACTGCACAACACACACACTCCACTCTCACACTGCACAACACACACACACACACACATTCCACTCTCACACTGCACAACACACACACACACACACATTCCACTCTCACACTGCACAACACACACACACACACTCCACTCTCACACTGCACAACACACACACACACACACTCCACTCTCACACTGCACAACACACACACACACACTCCACTCTCACACTGCACAACACACACACACACACACACACACACACATTCCACTCTCACACTGCACAACACACACACACACACTCCACTCTCACACTGCACAACACACACACACACTCCACTCTCACACTGCACAACACACACACACACACACTCCACTCTCACACTGCACAACACACACACACACACACTCCACTCTCACACTGCACAACACACACACACACACTCCACTCTCACACTTCACAACACACACACACACACACACTCCACTCTCACACTGCACAACACACACACTGCACAACACACACACACTCCACTCTCACACTGCACAACACACACACTGCACAACACACACACACACTCCACTCTCACACTGCACAACACACACACACTCCACTCTCACACTGCACAACACACACACACACACACACACACACACACTGCACAACACACACACACACACTCCACTCTCACACTGCACAACACACACACACACACTGCACAACACACACACACACACACTGCACAACACACACACTCCACTCTCACACTGCACAACACACACACACACACACACTCCACTCTCACACTGCACAACACACACACACACACACACTCCACTCTCACACTGCACAACACACACACACACACACATACACACACTGCACAACACACACACTCCACTCTCACACTGCACAACACACACACACACACACACACTCCACTCTCACACTGCACAACACACACACACACACACACTCCACTCTCACACTGCACAACACACACACACACACTGCACAACACACACACACACTGCACAACACACACACTCCACTCTCACACTGCACAACACACACACACACACACTCCACTCTCACACTGCACAACACACACACACACACACACTCCACTCTCACACTGCACAACACACACACACACACACACACTCCACTCTCACACTGCACAACACACACACTGCACAACACACACACACACACACTCCACTCTCACACTGCACAACACACACACTGCACAACACACACACACTCCACTCTCACACTGCACAACACACACACTGCACAACACACACACACACACTCCACTCTCACACTGCACAACACACACACACTCCACTCTCACACTGCACAACACACACACACACACACACACACACACTGCACAACACACACACACACACACACACACACTCCACTCTCACACTGCACAACACACACACACACACACACACTCCACTCTCACACTGCACAACACACACACACACACACACACTCCACTCTCACACTGCACAACACACACACACACACACTCCACTCTCACACTGCACAACACACACACACACACACTCCACTCTCACACTGCACAACACACACACACACACACTCCACTCTCACACTGCACAACACACACACACACACACTCCACTCTCACACTGCACAACACACACACACACACACTCCACTCTCACACTGCACAACACACACACACACACACACACACACTCCACTCTCACACTGCACAACACACACACACACACACACACACTCCACTCTCACACTGCACAACACACACACACACACACACACACTCCACTCTCACACTGCACAACACACACACACACACACTCCACTCTCACACTGCACAACACACACACACACACACTCCACTCTCACACTGCACAACACACACACACACACACTCCACTCTCACACTGCACAACACACACACACACACACTCCACTCTCACACTGCACAACACACACACACACACACACACACACACACACTCCACTCTCACACTGCACAACACACACACACACACACTCCACTCTCACACTGCACAACACACACACACACACTCCACTCTCACACTGCACAACACACACACACACACACTCCACTCTCACACTGCACAACACACACACACACACACTCCACTCTCACACTGCACAACACACACACACACACACTCCACTCTCACACTGCACAACACACACACACACACACTCCACTCTCACACTGCACAACACACACACACACACACTCCACTCTCACACTGCACAACACACACACACACACACACACACTCCACTCTCACACTGCACAACACACACACACACACTCCACTCTCACACTGCACAACACACACACACACACACTCCACTCTCACACTGCACAACACACACACACACACACTCCACTCTCACACTGCACAACACACACACACACACTCCACTCTCACACTGCACAACACACACACACACACACACACTCCACTCTCACACTGCACAACACACACACACACACTCCACTCTCACACTGCACAACACACACACACACACACACACTCCACTCTCACACTGCACAACACACACACACACACACACACACTCCACTCTCACACTGCACAACACACACACACACTGCACAACACACACACACACACACACTGCACAACACACACACTCCACTCTCACACTGCACAACACACACACACACTCCACTCTCACACTGCACAACACACACACACACACACACACACTCCACTCTCACACTGCACAACACACACACACACACACTCCACTCTCACACTGCACAACACACACACACACACACACACACTCCACTCTCACACTGCACAACACACACACACTCCACTCTCACACTGCACAACACACACACACACACACACACTCCACTCTCACACTGCACAACACACACACACACACACACTCCACTCTCACACTGCACAACACACACACTGCACAACACACACACACACACACACACTCCACTCTCACACTGCACAACACACACACTGCACAACACACACACACTCCACTCTCACACTGCACAACACACACACTGCACAACACACACACACACACACACACACACACACTCCACTCTCACACTGCACAACACACACACACTCCACTCTCACACTGCACAACACACACACACACACACACACACACACACACTGCACAACACACACACACACACTCCACTCTCACACTGCACAACACACACACACACACACTCCACTCTCACACTGCACAACACACACACCCACACTCCACTCTCCCACTGCACAACACACACACACACACACTCCACTCTCACACTGCACAACACACACACACACACACACTCCACTCTCACACTGCACAACACACACACACACACTCCACTCTCACACTGCACAACACACACACACACACACTCCACTCTCACACTGCACAACACACACACACACACACTCCACTCTCACACTGCACCACACACACACACACACACACACACACTCCACTCTCACACTGCACAACACACACACACTCCACTCTCACACTGCACAACACACACACACACACTCCACTCTCACACTGCACAACACACACACACACACACACACACACTCCACTCTCACACTGCACAACACACACACACACTCCACTCTCACACTGCACAACACACACACACACACACACACACACTCCACTCTCACACTGCACAACACACACACTGCACAACACACACACACACACACACTCCACTCTCACACTGCACAACACACACACACACTGCACAACACACACACTCCACTCTCACACACACACACACACACACACTGCACAACACACACACACACTCCACTCTCACACTGCACAACACACACACTGCACAACACACACACACACACACACACTCCACTCTCACACTGCACAACACACACACTGCACAACACACACACACACTCCACTCTCACACTGCACAACACACACACACACACACTGCACAACACACACACACACACACACTGCACAACACACACACTCCACTCTCACACTGCACAACACACACACACACACTCCACTCTCACACTGCACAACACACACACACACACTCCACTCTCACACTGCACAACACACACACTGCACAACACACACACACACACACACACACTCCACTCTCACACTGCACAACACACACACTGCACAACACACACACACACTCCACTCTCACACTGCACAACACACACACTGCACAACACACACACACACTCCACTCTCACACTGCACAACACACACACTGCACAACACACACACACACACACACTGCACAACACACACACACTCCACTCTCACACTGCACAACACACACACACACACACACACACACACACACACACTGCACAACACACACACACACACTCCACTCTCACACTGCACAACACACACACACACACACACACTCCACTCTCACACTGCACAACACACACACACACACACTCCACTCACACTGCACAACACACACACACACACACACACTCCACTCTCACACTGCACAACACACACACACACACACACACTCCACTCTCACACTGCACAACACACACACACACACACACACTCCACTCTCACACTGCACAACACACACACACACACACACTGCACAACACACACACACACACACACTGCACAACACACACACACACTGCACAACACACACACTCCACTCTCACACTGCACAACACACACACACACACACACACTGCACAACACACACACACACTCCACTCTCACACTGCACAACACACACACTGCACAACACACACACTGCACAACACACACACACACTCCACTCTCACACTGCACAACACACACACACACACACTCCACTCTCACACTGCACAACACACACACACACTCCACTCTCACACTGCACAACACACACACACTGCACAACACACTCCACTCTCACACTGCACAACACACACACACTGCACAACACACACACACACTCCACTCTCACACTGCACAACACACACACACTGCACAACACACACACACACTCCACTCTCACACTGTACAACACACACACACTGCACAACACACACACACACACTCCACTCTCACACTGCACAACACACACACACTGCACAACACACACACACACACACACACACTCCACTCTCACACTGCACAACACACACACACACACACTCCACTCTCACACTGCACAACACACACACACACACACACTCCACTCTCACACTGCACAACACACACACTGCACAACACACACACACACACACTCCACTCTCACACTGCACAACACACACACACACACTCCACTCTCACACTACACAACACACACACTGCACAACACACACACACACACACACTGCACAACACACACACACACACACACTCCACTCTCACACTGCACAACACACACACACACACTCCACTCTCACACTGCACAACACACACACACACACACTCCACTCTCACACTGCACAACACACACACACACACACTCCACTCTCACACTGCACAACACACACACTGCACAACACACACACACACACACTCCACTCTCACACTGCACAACACACACACTGCACAACACACACACACACACACTCCACTCTCACACTGCACAACACACACACACACACACACACTCCACTCTCACACTGCACAACACACACACTCCACTCTCACACTGCACAACACACACACACACACTGCACAACACACACACACACACACACTCCACTCTCACACTGCACAACACACACACACTGCACAACACACACACACACACACTCCACTCTCACACTGCACAACACACACACTGCACAGCACACACACACACACTGCACAACACACACACACACACTGCACAACACACACACACACACACACACTCCACTCTCACACTGCACAACACACACACTGCACAACACACACACACACACTGCACAACACACACACTGCACAACACACACACACACACACTCCACTCTCACACTGCACAACACACACACACTGCACAACACACACACACTGCACAACACACTCCACTCTCACACTGCACAACACACACACACACTCCACTCTCACACTGCACAACACACACACACACTCCACTCTCACACTGCACAACACACACACACTGCACAACACACACACACACCCCACTCCCACACTGCACAACACACACACACTGCACAACACACACACACACTCCACTCTCACACTGCACAACACACACACACTGCACAACACACACACACACACTCCACTCTCACACTGCACAACACACACACACTGCACAACACACACACACACACTCCACTCTCACACTGCACAACACACACACACTGCACAACACACACACACACACTCCACTCTCACACTGCACAACACACACACTGCACAACACACACACACACACACTCCACTCTCACACTGCACAACACACACACACACACACACTCCACTCTCACACTGCACAACACACACACTGCACAACACACACACACACACTCCACTCTCACACTGCACAACACACACACACACACTCCACTCTCACACTACACAACACACACACTGCACAACACACACACACACACTGCACAACACACACACTCCACTCTCACACTGCACAACACACACACTGCACAACACACACACACACACTGCACAACACACACACACACACTCCACTCTCACACTGCACAACACACACACTGCACAACACACACACACACACACACACACACACACACTCCACTCTCACACTGCACAACACACACACACACACACACACACACTCCACTCTCACACTGCACAACACACACACACACTGCACAACACACACACACACACTCCACTCTCACACTGCACAACACACACACACACTGCACAACACACACACACACACTCCACTCTCACACTGCATAACACACACACTGCACAACACACACACACACACACACACACTCCACTCTCACACTGCACAACACACACACTGCACAACACACACACACACTGCACAACACACACACTCCACTCTCACACTGCACAACACACACACTCCACTCTCACACTGCACAACACACACACACACACTCCACTCTCACACTGCACAACACACACACACACACTCCACTCTCACACTGCACAACACACACACACACTCCACTCTCACACTGCACAACACACACACACACTCCACTCTCACACTGCACAACACACACACACTGCACAACACACACACACACACACACACACACTCCACTCTCACACTGCACAACACACACACACTCCACTCTCACACTGCACAACACACACACACTCCACTCTCACACTGCACAACACACACACACTGCACAACACACACACACACACACTCCACTCTCACACTGCACAACACACACACACACTCCACTCTCACACTGCACAACACACACACACTCCACTCTCACACTGCACAACACACACACACTCCACTCTCACACTGCACAACACACACACACTCCACTCTCACACAGTTACAGTCACACTCTAACTGATGATGATGATGATGATGATGGATATTATATGATCAGATCGGCCCTTGCAGAGTGTCCATATTGAAATCTCAAGCTTTTATGTGCAAAACATCACGTGAAGCGGTCTGTGTGTGTGTGTGTGTGTGTGTGTGTGTGTGTGAATGAGAGAGAAAGTGAACAGCGAGTGACTCACTGAGTGAGAAGTCTATAAACCTCAGCTCTCTCAGAGCGGTTACGTAATCAGCCGTGTGTTTAAGGGAATTTAGAAGCTAATAACCCGGCGGCGTTGCGGTGTCTGCCGCCGAGGTGCCAAGTTTCCACTCGTTCCTCTCAGCTTGGCTCCGGGCAGCAGAGACGCTGTCGCGAGGAACACAGGAGGCTTTGTGAGTGTAGTAAACAGCTCAGGAGACGAGGGTGGCTGTAAATCTGCAGCACAACCGTAAAAAAATAAAAAATCACCCACACTCGTTTGTTGGAGTTATAATGAGATGTCCTTCCTGATCAAATAATAATAATAATAATGTTGATTATAAACCTAGTGCTATATTTATACTGTGTAGACGTTCAGAGAGGATAAAGCGGTGTGAATGACTGCGCTCCACATTTTCTCTAAATTCATAAATAAGGAAGAGTCTGGTCACCTGGTCACTGTCTCACCTACACACTGGAAAAAAAACCCACCTGCTTCCTGCTCCAGACTTCCTCGAGTTGTGTGAACTCTTCCTTCCTCGACATTTCGAGGCATAACTCACAGACGCAAGGGGGGGGGGGAGGGAGGGAGGGAGGGAGGAAGGAAGGAAGGAAGGAAGGAAGGAAGGAAGGAAGGAAGGAAGGAAGGAAAATAAATGCAGGACAAAAAAAGGGTCTGTGTTGCAACACAGTTGATGAACATCTAGGATTGTGTACTCATGAGTGCAACATAGCGCACACACACACACACACACACACACACACACACACACACGTTAAATAACGAGTCTTGCGCAGGTGTTTTGCTACAGTGAAATAACAGTGAGAGCCAGACAGTCGTCATCGCTTTATTAGTATTAGTAAATTATGGATGGATGGATGGATGGAATGGTGGGTGGATGTATGGCTGTATGGATGTATGTATGTATGGATGGGTGGATAGATGGATGCATGGATGGAAGGGTGGGTGGACGGTATGGGTGGACGGATGGATGGATGGGGGGACAGTATGGGTGGACGGATGGATGGGAGGATGGATGGATGAACGAAGGGATGGGTGGACAGACAGATGGATGGATGCTTTGGATACTCTACGTTTGCTTCCAAAATCCACTTCTGGTGCAGTGGGAGAAAGAAAATGATCTGGTCTGTTGCTGTAAGTGGTGTATGTTGTATTATTGAGCTCCTGCTGAAGTTCTCCTGGAGATTTTGGCTCCATTTTGTTTTTCTTTATTTTATTACTTTCACCTTTTCAGCAGGTTACAGCTTTCTTTAATAACATATCCCTTCCTCTTATTACATTCACTTCTTTTGGGGAATCTTGATGCACGGTTTTCTCCGGGTTCTGTTTGTTGTCTCTCAGACTTTGACATGACACAGTTAAAGTGAGCAGAGTGACGTTAAGCGCAGAGAGGGGGAGAGGTTAATTGGAGCGTCTCGTCTCTGGGGGAGAGGAATCAGGGCCAGACTGTACCGCTGTACCGTTACAGTGTCAGATACCACGTCATGAGGACAGAGTTCTCGAGGACCAGGTTCGTGTCGGACATGTGTTTGTCGTGTGGACGTGAAGGACACACTGTGTTTACTCGTGTTAGCAGAGATGAACTGCTGTTCATGTCACTACAGGGCTCATAAAATTGAGTTACATTTCTTCCCCAGCTAACAGAAGGACCAAATCAGGGACATGGGGGTGGAGCCAAAAACAGTCCAGGTCACCAATAGGTCAAAAAAAAAATCACTAACATTGCAAATACAAGACATACACAGATCAGGCATAACATTATGACCACCTGCCTAATATTATGTTGGACCCCCTTGTGCTACCAAAACAGCCCTGACCCGTCAAGGCATGGACTCCTCTAGATCCCTGAAGGTGTGCTGTGGAATCTGGCACCAAGACGTTAGCAGCAGATCCTTTAAGTCCTGTATATTGCAACTTACAGGACATAAAGGATACTTTTTATAGATACTGACCACTGCACCCCACAAGAGCTGCAGTTTTGGAGATGCTCTGATCCAGTGATCTTTTCACTGATGTCTTCATGTTCACTACTTGCTCACTATGCAGGGTGTGCACTCGGTGACCAGTACTCGATGACCAGTACTCGATGGCCAGTACTCGATGGCCAGTACTCGATGGCCAGTACTCGATGGCCAATACTCGATGGCCAATACTCGACTGGCCAATACTTGATGACCAATACTCGACTGGCCAATACACGATGACCAATACTTGATGGCTAATACTCGATGGCCAATACTACATAATTATCCACAGGCTTTTTCCCTGACAAAATATCTTCAGTCACTCTAAATGTATTGGCACCCTTGGCTTTGCAGTGTGATGTGGATCTCCGTGAGCATTTTAGTGTGACGTAGCCGCCACAGAGCGTTCTCTTCCTGGCATTTCCTCTGACTGGACACAAGTCTGAGCTTACTTTAGTGACTGGACCCGTGAACAAAATAAATTTGATGATATAAAGCATGTAAAGAATTTCATAGACCCCCCCCAAGACCTACACACACACACACACACACATACACACAGAATGTAATTGTGTCGCTGTAAGTGAATAGAAATCAAGCTGTGTGTTCCTACCTGCGTCCTTCTTCCTCCCTCTTCCTCCTCGCTCCTGTACACTCCTCTGTCCTGTCTTACGCATGACCTCCACCTCTGGGTTGTTGTTTTGTTATTCACTGTGCCAAAAAAAATACAAAAGCCACTTAATCAGAAAGGATGTAATGAGGAAATGCTTAAATTTTGTTTTAATTTGATAATCCCGAGGTTTGATTAGCTGCTGAAGGCAATTTCCTGGTGTCCTTCTACATTTCCTGGATGTTTTTTTTCTTCTGGGCTTCAGGAAGCAGGGTTTGCCCGTAAAGCAGCGCTAGGATTTGTGCGTCACGCCATTACAAAAATGCAAAGACTCCAAAATAACAATAACAATAATGTTCTTAAAGCAATTGATAATTCTTAGATTCACCTGCAAGAAAAAATATCATTTCATGAAAGGATTGTATAAATGCATTTTTTTATTAGAAAAAAAGAGCTAAAAAGTACAATAGTGACTTGGAAGCTACTGAGGAGATTAGGAAACAGAAAAAAAATAAATGAAACATTAAGTTTCACAAACACTCCTTCATGATCGTGTGACAGAAAGGGAAAAAAGTGTTATTAGGATGAAGAAAAAAACTC
Source organism: Hemibagrus wyckioides (assembly GCF_019097595.1). Lineage (NCBI taxonomy): Eukaryota > Metazoa > Chordata > Actinopteri > Siluriformes > Bagridae > Hemibagrus > Hemibagrus wyckioides. The sequence continues at coordinate 32,043,633 of NC_080720.1, forward strand.
TAAATAATAACAGTGAAAAAGTTGGATAAATGGATGGATAGGTGGATAATTGGGTGGATGGATGGGTGGACGGACAGATGGGTGGGTGGACGGGTGGATGGATGGATGGGTGGACGGGCGGGCGGACGGATGGATGGAAGGGTAGGTGGATAGATGGGTGGATGGATGGATGGATGGGTGGATGGACGGACAGATGGACGGGTGGATGGATGGAAGGTTAAGTGGATAGATGGGTGGATGGATGGATGGATGGATGGGTGGACGGACAGATGGACGGGTGGATGGATGGAAGGGTAAGTGGATAGATGGGTGGATGGATGGATGGGTGGACGGACAGATGGACGGGTGGATGGATGGAAGGGTAAGTGGATAGATGGGTGGATGGATGGATGGATGGGTGGATGGACGGACAGATGGACGGGTGGATGGATGGAAGGTTAAGTGGATAGATGGGTGGATGGGTGGACGGACAGATGGACGGATGGATGGATGGAAGGGTAAGTGGATAGATGGGTGGATGGATGGATGGGTGGACGGACAGATGGACGGGTGGATGGATGGAAGGGTAAGTGGATAGATGGGTGGATAGATGGAAGGGTGGACGGACAGATGGACGGGTGGATGGATGGAAGGGTAAGTGGATAGATGGGTGGATAGATGGAAGGGTGGACGGACAGATGGACGGGTGGATGGATGGAAGGGTAAGTGGATAGATGGGTGGATGGATGGATGGATGGGTGGACGGACAGATGGACGGGTGGATGGATGGAAGGGTAAGTGGATAGATGGACGGATGGATGGAAGGGTGGATGGGCGGACGGATGGGTGGATGAATGGATGGACCAGAAAGGGAAAAAAAAGTGATGGGTGACAGAAAGGGGAAGAAAAGTTTTGTTAGGATAAAGAAAAAACAGTTTAAAAAGTTTGTATCTCTGTTATCTGAGAGAAACCTGTAACAGCAGCATAGCGTGATGGAGCAAAGCGCCCGTTACCATGACGACGTAGCGAAGCGTTTACACTGCATCATAGTGTAACATAAATAACTCTTTCATCCAGTTAAAAACTATAGAAACATTAAGGCAATCTCCTGTCAGAGCTGATGCGACAGAAACCCTTCTGACCAATCAGGACGGAGAATTCAAGCACCTCCCACTCCGATCAAACATCAGGAGGATGCAAAGTCTCCATTCAGCTCTGAACATGCGGGTGTCAACAATTTTTGCCAGCATGATCTAGGGCATTCTTCAGAACGAACAATCGGAGGAAATGCCGCAGTGTCTGGCGGTGATGTCAGAGCGGCTGAAGCGGCCGGATAAGCCTCGCCCATCTGTCCTGTTCCTGCTTGAATGTCACATGCTGATGAATCTGATCCATGATCTTTCAGTCTACAGGCCCATCCATATGATGATGATGACGATGTTGTTGATGATGACAATGATGAGGACGATGTTGATGATGATATGAAGGTGTCTAGATTCTACACCAATAAATACTGACTTCCGTTTTTTTTTTCCTCACAAAAGTCTCTCGATTCTCCTCTGATCCTGGTTTAGGGCATTTGGGTAGAAAACATCCTGAATTCTGTAGAGGAGAGCTCATGGGAAAATAAGTCCAGCATTATTAAAATTGCATGTTGCAGACCACCAGCGGTTTGGGGTTTAAAGCTCATAATTAACCCCCGGGTCCAGACGGAGGTCTCTCTGTGTTCTCTGGAGATTTCCTCGTCGCTCAGACACAGAGAGGAGAACAGAGTGAGGACGAGTCAGAAGTCCACACACACACACACACACACACACACAGGCTACAAGTCAGAGATGAAACCTAGTGCCCAAACAAATAATAAACCACTTCAGTGTGTGCAGTTATAAGAAAATCATCAACACTGATATGGTGTGATTCAGCCACAAACAAACAAACAAACGTTTTATTCCTCTTAAACAACAGCAATCTTCCAATGCTAACATTTTAAAGTCGTATTTATCCATTTCTAGTTGCTAAATTTAATTGAAAAATGACAGTGTGCCATGTTACAGAGAAACCACAAAGCCCCTCTGTCCTGAAGAGCTTCCATAACATTAAACAATGTTCCTTAATCTTCTACTGGTGAAGAGTCGAAAGCTTTTATAAAAAGATCCTCCAACATGGATGATGGAAACCTTTTCTGCAAAACTCATCATTTTATCTGTGGATCTGAGAAGCTCCTACTTTCCGTGTGATGGAAACACACCAGGATGGCGGAGGGGGTTGCTGCTACGTGCCACATTAACAGCGGTATCTCGTTTTATCCTGGAGTCCCGCCCACCGCTACGCACACAGACACACGTTTCTCACAGCTGAGGAGCCTGCACGTGCGCTACATGGATCAATTAGAGCATGACGACGTGTGTCACGCACCCACAACGCTGACCACAGACTTGGGGAGGACTTTCTGGGATTGATTAGTTGCCACCGGGCCGAGCAGCAAATCCTTAATCCATTCCAGATTCACTTTAAAACGGGGCACAGAGCAAACCAGGGGCGACACTAATAACTGGGATTTAACATGGAGACCACATCCTACTGCTCCGAGACGTGGGCTCTGATCATGACGCATCCGAGAGAGAGACAGAGAGAGAGAGAGAGAGAGAGAGAGAGAGAGAGAGAGAGAAGAAGAAGAATGAAAGAAAGAAAGAGAGAGAGAGAGAAGGAGAAAAGGAGAAAGGGAGAAAGAAAGAAAGAAAGAAAGAAAGAAAGAAAGAAAGAAAGAAAGAAAGAAAGAAAGAGGGGGGAGCGAGAGAGACAGACAAAGACAGAGAGAGAGATATAGACAGAGAGAGAGATAGACAGACAGAAAGAAAGAAAGAAAGAAAGAAAGAAAGACAGAAAGAGAGAGAAGGAGAAAGAGAGAGAGAAGAAGAATGAAGGAAAGAAAGAGAGAGAGAGGAGAAAAGGAGAAAAGGAGAAAGAAAGAAAGAAAGAAAGAAAGAAAGAAAGAAAGACAGAAAGAGAGAGAAGGAGAAAGAGAGAGAGAAGAAGAATGAAGGAAAGAAAGAGAGAGAGAGAGGAGAAAAGGAGAAAAGGAGAAAAGGAGAAAGAAAGAAAGAAAGAAAGAAAGAAAGAAAGAAAGAAAGAAAGAAAGAAAGAAAGAAAGAAAGAAAGAAAGAAAGAGGGGGGAGCGAGAGAGACAGACAAAGACAGAGAGAGAGATATAGACAGAGAGAGAGATAGACAGACAGAGAGAAGAAGAAAGACAGAAAGAAAGAAAGAAAGAAAGAAAGAAAGAAAGTAAGAAAAGGAGAAAGTGAGAGAGAAGAAGAAGAATGAAGGAAAGAAAGAGAGAGAGAGAGAGAGAAGGAGAAAAGGAGAAAAGGAGAAAGAAAGAAAGAAAGAAAGAAAGAAAGAAAGAAAGAAAGAAAGAAAGAAAGAAAGAAAGAAAGAAAGAAAGAAAAGGAGAAAGAGAGAGAGAAGAAGAAGAATGAAGGAAAGAAAGAGAGAGAGAGAGGAGAAAAGGAGAAAAGGAGAAAAGGAGAAAGAAAGAAAGAAAGAAAGAAAGAAAGAAAGAAAGAAAGAAAGAAAGAAAGAAAGAAAGAAAGAAGGGGGAGCGAGAGAGACAGAAAGACAGAGAGAGAGATATAGACAGAGAGAGAGATAGACAGAGAGAGAGATAGACAGACAGAGAGAAGAAGAAAGAAAGAAAGAAAGAAAGAAAGAAAGAAAGAAAGAAAGAAAGAAAAGGAGAAAGAGAGAGAGAAGAAGAAGAATGAAGGAAAGAAAGAGAGAGAGAGAGAGAGAAGGAGAAAAGGAGAAAGGGAGAAAGAAAGAAAGGGAGAAAGAAAGAAAGAAAGAAAGAAAGAAAGAGAGAGAGAAGGAGAAAGAGAGAGAGAAGAAGAAGAATGAAGGAAAGAGAGAGAGAGAGAGAGAGCATCCACTCTCATGCTGTTTCTGTATCCTCTCCCTGAGCGCAGCAGGAGGTAAATGTTCTCCTGCTACCCGGCTGCTGACGTCAGGTCACTCGAACCCTGCTCCTGTTTCTCATTACACACATGAAAGGGTTAAAGCCTGACCACAGACATGATGAAGGAGGCTGAGAACTTCCACAGAATATAAACCCTGCACTGCTTCAGCGATCCTGTCAAACATCTCACTCATGAACCTCTCCACCAGTCTGCGAGTTCATCTTTATTTATTCTGGAGGGTGTATTTACTGGACCGGCGCCCTGCGGAACCTGGGGCCGAGCCCAGAACAAATCTGCAGCATGTGGGGTTTAGCATCCCGCTGCCGCGTATGAACCCTATTCTGCTGAACAGGATCTGAACCGATTTTCCGTTACTTTCATGCTAGAACGCCTTTTTCTGCTCGGATCTGGAGGAAATTTAATCTAGATTACTCCATAGCTCTCTTTCCCTCTTAGACGTGTTCGAGAGTTGGAGAAATCAAAAAAATATTTTTGACCTCTGTGTGTTCGAGCTACAAAGTGGCGGAAGGGAAAAAAAAAAAGAAAAGCTAGCATGGATGTTAGCCGGATAAACAGTGATCGATTTAAGACGTGAATCTGATCTAAAGCTGGTACTAAAAATAATACCTTTCAGCGCTCGTGATGTGAGCGGCCATTTTGTTTTTGACATCACTTGCTGAACTCAGGGTTGAGGAGTAGAAAGTCCAGGCTGAAGAGTCTGTGTTTTCTTTGGGTTTTAACCGGGAAGAGCTGAAAAACATTAGCTGAAACAGACAGATCGCTA
>NC_080720.1:32053351-32078351 GCF_019097595.1 Hemibagrus wyckioides
CGTCATTATAACTTGGAAATTGACACAACAGTCTTCTTCTTCTTTCGGTGTTTCCCTTCAGGGGTCTCCACAGCGAATCATCTCTCTCCACCTATCCCTATCTCCTGCATCCTCAACACTTACACCCACTAGCTTCATATCCTCATTTATTCCATCCATATACCTCCTCTTTGGCCTTCACAACAGTATATAAACATATATTTCTGCTAAAGAGCTACTACTGTAGAGAAAGACACGCCCCTGGGGGCGGGGTTTATACAATGTAGAATGCATTTTAATTGGTCAAACACAAGGCTAGTGCAGGATTAATCATCGTATAATTTCCATGGAACTCTAAAATATCACTCAAACCTGTCATTTTTTTTCTTGATATAACACCATGTTAGTGTAATATAACGTTGAGGAATCGGTACAAAACTGTTCTAAGGACACAAATCATTCGCTAAAAATGATATATATATATATATATATATATATATATATATATATATATATATATGAAAACTTGATAAATGTTGCTTTATACAGTGAATAGAGTGAATACTGTTCTCAGAAAATGACCGTGAGTTTGAGGTTTTGGATTAAAAACCGCAAAAAAACTAACGACACGACAAAAACAAACTCACTGTTTTAAATCTTTAAGTTATTTAAAACACACAAATGGTGTCAAAAAAGAGTGAAAGAAATGCGAAAAGACAACTTACAGGATTTCTGTTTTGTTCAAACTCCCAACTTGTGTCTCCTCGCGCGCGCACTGACTGAGAACACACCAAATCGCTATCTCGCGCTCTCTTTCTCTCGCGCGCGCTCGCGCTCGCTTACTCTCCGCTGAGCTCATACAGCTTGGCGCGCTGCTGATTTACGGACACGCCCCCTTTACGTATACGGCGGAGCAAGAGAGGGCGGAAGTACCCGTAGACGGTAATAAGGTACGTCAATGGCACCGCCATCTTAGTGAGGGCAACTCACTCGTTCTATTGACTTGAATTGAGTTTAAAATACTCAATACTGCGCTGCATCCGAAGCTAAGACGCCCTGACACTTGATAAGAATTATACACTTTGGATAGCTGAAAGTTCTGACCATATTTGAGTTCTTATCATTTTATGAATGACTTAACAGACGTGCTGGAGAGGTGATTTTACAGTTTAGTGTATTGTTAATATTTGGTACTGTGTGTATGCTTGAGTAGTATACTCTATAAATGATTGTATGATTTATTAAGTTTTTGCTCTCTAGCGCCTCTGTGTGGATATTATTGAAAATGTAGCAAAATGCCTCTCCTTATACTAAAACAAACGGACCATTGGTGCCATTCAGGGGTGAAGGGTGAACTCAGCGGGGCTTAAAGGGATTCAAGGAAACCGAAATGATTTATAAAGACGAAAGCTGTCCAGGATGCAGTGACCTGTAATTCAGATTGTCATACCCTGCGATTGACTTCCTGTCCATTGTGTATTCTCCCATGCCTCACGTCCAGCGTCCCCTTTTCCCACCCTGCCCAGGATAAAGCACACTGAAAGACATTGTCATTAAGGGTTGGTGGCTTCAAGGCAAAAGACTTGGAAGAGGTCCATCTAAGGGTGTGTCAAAAATCTGAAAAACACCATGAAGTATTTTTTTTTATTTCTGTAAAGGATCCACAACAATGAGTCAACTTCTACATCCAATTAATCAGCTAATTAGATAGATAGATAGATAGATAGATAGATAGATAGATAGATAGATAGATAGATAGATAGATAGATAGATAGATAGATAGATCGATCGATCGATCGATCGATCGATCGATCGATAGATAGATAGATAGATAGATAGATAGATAGACAGTTAGATGGATAGATTGATGGATGAATCAGTCGGAAGGATCCACAACATGGAGTCTACATCTGCATCTTTTGTTGTTGCTCTGTGCCCCTGGAGTCTCTAATGAAACATAGCAGCCTGCTCTAATGCAGCAGATCCAATTAATCAGCTAATTAATGAGCCCTTACTGAGCTGATGTGGGAATGTCTGGACAGGGAGAGCACTGAAACTGGAAGGCAGGAGGAGGTTAGGATCCAAAAACATGCATGATGTCACAAGTAGATGGATGAATGGATGGATGAGAGGATGAGGGATGAATGGATGGATGAGAGGATGAGGGGTGAGTGGATGGATGAGAGGATGAGGGGTGAGTGGATGGATGAGAGGATGAGGGGTGAGTGGATGGATGAGAGGATGAGAGGTGAGTGGATGGATGAGAGGATGAGAGGTGAGTGGATGGATGAGAGGATGAGGGATGAATGGATGGATGAGAGGATGAGGGGTGAGTGGATGGATGAGAGGATGAGAGGTGAGTGGATGGATGAGAGGATGAGAGGTGAGTGGATGGATGAGAGGATGAGGGGTGAGTGGACGGATGAGAGGTGAGTGGATGGATGAGAGGATGAGGGGTGAGTGGATGGATGAGAGGATGAGGGGTGAGTGGATGGATGAGAGGATGAGGGGTGAGTGAATGGATGAGAGGATGAGGGGTGAGTGGATGGATGAGAGGATGAGGGGTGAGTGGACGGATGAGAGGTGAGTGGATGGATGAGAGGATGAGGGGTGAGTGGATGGATGAGAGGATGAGGGGTGAGTGGATGGATGAGAGGATGAGAGGTGAGTGGATGGATGAGAGGATGAGGGGTGAGTGGATGGATGAGAGGATGAGGGGTGAGTGGATGGATGAGAGGATGAGGGGTGAGTGGATGGATGAGAGGATGAGGGGTGAGTGGATGGATGAGAGGATGAGGGGTGAGTGAATGGATGAGAGGATGAGGGGTGAGTGGATGGATGAGAGGATGAGGGGTGAGTGGATGGATGAGAGGATGAGAGGTGAGTGGATGGATGAGAGGATGAGAGGTGAGTGGATGGATGAGAGGATGAGGGGTGAGTGGATGGATGAGAGGATGAGGGGTGAGTGGATGGATGAGAGGATGAGGGGTGAGTGTGAGTGGATGGATGAGAGGATGAGGGGGTGAGTGAATGGATGAGAGGATGAGGGGTGAGTGAATGGATGAGAGGATGAGGGGTGAGTGGATGGATGAGAGGATGAGGGGTGAGTGGATGGATGAGAGGATGAGGGGTGAGTGGATGGATGAGAGGATGAGGGGTGAGTGAATGGATGAGAGGATGAGGGGTGAGTGGATGGATGAGAGGATGAGGGGTGAGTGGATGGATGAGAGGATGAGGGGTGAGTGGATGGATGAGAGGATGAGGGGTGAGTGAATGGATGAGAGGATGAGGGGTGAGTGAATGGATGAGAGGATGAGGGGTGAGTGAATGGATGAGAGGATGAGGGGTGAGTGGATGGATGAGAGGATGAGGGGTGAGTGGATGGATGAGAATGATGTTGTTAGGTATTAGAGATATTTGAAAAACGTGTTATTTTGGAGATCAGTCCATACTATACGGGCAGGCAGGTCATTAGGTGGATAGATGGATGGGTGGATGGAATGTTTAGTAAATGTACAGTATGTTTAAGGGATGGATGGATGGATGGATAGGTGGATGGATCTTACATCACATATTCTGACACAAAAAAATATGAGGGTGAAAACTTTTGCAAATTGTAAGCTGTACTATTTTAAATCCAGCCAGAATTAAAATGTATGGATGGATGGATGGATGGGATTTTGGCCTGACATCACAAAGAATGATAAAAAACACATAAAAGATGAACTGATGAATGAATGAATGAATGAATGAATGAATGGATGGATAAATGAATGTAAAGTAGATAGATAGATAGATAGATAGATAGATAGATAGATAGATAGATAGATAGATAGATAGATAGATAGATGGACGGACGGACGGACGGACGGACGGACGGACGGACGGACAGATAGATAGATAGATAGATAGATAGACAAACAGACAGACAGATAGATAGATAGATAGATAGATAGATAGATAGATAGATAGATAGATAGATAGACAAACAGACAGACAGATAGATAGATAGATAGATAGATAGATAGATAGATAGATAGATAGATAGATAGATAGATAGATAGATAGACAAACAGACAGACAGATAGATAGATAGATAGATAGATAGATAGATAGATAGATAGATAGATAGATAGATAGATAGATAGATAGACGGACGGACGGACGGACAGATAGACAGACAGACAGACAGACAGACAGACAGACAGACAGACAGAGAGATAGATAGATAGATAGATAGATAGATAGATAGATAGATAGATAGATAGATAGATAGATAGATAGATGATTTGAGGATCAGAAAGAAACACACATCACATGTAGAAAAACAAATGCTGCTCTTTATTTCTCAGGTGGTTATAATACATGTCGTCTCCATAAAGTCTCTAACTGGTGGCTCTGCTCTACATAGCTATGTCACGTGACACAGGATGTTGTGCAGCGGTGCACAAATCACCCGTTTTACAGCACACCGACAGATCCGTACACGAGTCCGTGGCACACACTACTCTGAACAGTAAATACATCAACCGGACTGGACGAGGGGACATTTTGTTACCATTGCACAGTACGTTATTATGAAGAGTTTTTCTCTTCCACAGATTGGAGATCTTCATCATAATTGCACCGGACATAGAATTATACTACGCTGTTTAATTGTTTTAATGACTTGCTCATTCTTTCAACATGCCATTAAAAAAACAAAACAACAAACCATGAAGGTACGATGATGAAGAACGAAAGCTTGGGAGGTGTAGAGTGTGTGTGTGAAGTGTGGACTGAGCTAATAATAATAATCATTTAAAAAAAAGATAAATATGATAAATATGACTGTTTTATATCCTTCTTTGGCTCACATACAGTATATATGACTCAGTTTCTTTTTCAATCTCAGATTAAAGTACTTTACGTTTCATTTAAGTTACTGTGATGCCACACACACACACACACACACACACACACAGACCATACACGCAGTGTAACATAATACTTTCAGTCTCACACACACACTCACACACACTGCTCATATACGCTATGTATTATTATAGTCAATTTTTTAGTCAAACACACACACACACACACACACACACACACACAAACACACACACACCCTGGCACAGTCCCTTAGATGAAAATGAACCTGTCACTTCCACATTACCTTTGACACACAACTTTATAGGGATAAATTCTGCATCAAAATCTTCTCACCATGACCAGATAGATGTAACACGCACACACACATACACACACACACACACACACACCCGTGCCTACACCCATGAGTCTGGAGAAGCGGGGTAGGTCTGAGCGCGGTAGGAAGGCCTGCGTGTGGTGGAGTAAAAGTCCACATAGTTGGTGTTGCGCTTGAGCGCCTGCCTCTCGCTCACGACAGGGTAGTGAAGCGGCTCATCCAGGTACGGGTCATCGTAACCCATAGGTGACCCCAAATACATTCCGTACGTGTCGTAGGACCTTTGAGTCGGCTCGTCCGTGTAGTAGAGCTGCTGGAAGAGCACACACAGAAAAAAGCCACCATGTCAGCGGGAACAGGTCCAAAGAAACGCCACTCTGTATCACGCTGTATGGTTTTACACTCACCATTAACACCTCATCCTCATAAACCAGTGGCGGTCATTACAGTGTGGATGCTGACCAGACTTTAAATTACCACTTGTCTCTCTCAGCGTCTACGAGCCTGTCACTGGGGGAGAAATTCAACACCTTTCCCTCTGCCCAACTGCTAAGTTGGAGGCATTAAACTGAGTCGTGAGACGCTAGCTCGGCTAAAAAGGATGCTGCAGAGATGCCGCCTGGACATTTTAGCTAATTATTAAATAAATAAATTATTTTAAATAATAAATAATAAATATAAATTATTTATAATGTTTTAGATAATTATCAAATAAATAAATTATTTTAAATAATAAATATAAATTATTTATAACGTTTTAGCTAATAATCAAATAAATAAATTATTTTAAATAATAAATATAAATTATTTATAATGTCTTAGCTAATTATTGAATAAATAAATTATTTAAAACAATAAATAATAAATATAAATGATTCATAATGTTTTAGCTAATTATTAAATACATAAAGTATTTGAAATAATAAAATAATAAATAGAAATTATTTATAATGCTTTAGCTAACAATTAAATGAATTATTTAAAATAATAAATAATAAACAGAAATTATTTATAAAGTTTTAGCTAATTATTAAATAAATAAATTATTTTAAATAATAAATAGAAATTATTTTTAATGTTTTAGCTAATTATTAAATAAATTAATTATTTCAAATAATTAATAATATATATAAATTATTTATAACGCATTAGCTATTTATTAAATAAATAAATTATTTCAAATAATAAATATAAATTATGTATAATGTTTTAGCAAATTATTAAATAAATAAATTATTTTAAATATTAAACAATAAATATAAATCATTCATCATGAAATCGAAATATCCAGTGGTTTACATGGCACTGGCTCCGGTTTCTCCGTGCCTGGGTGATTTCTGCGATTTCGCTCAACTCTTAGCCAAGGTTTGTTTACCTTTTTTCTGTCCAATAAATAAATGATTTAATGAGGATGTTTCCAGCTCTGTTCACCTCTCAGCCAAAATCATTTAAAGAGGCCCAAGTCAAAAGAACCGGTTTCACTCTGACTCGGGAAAAGGAATAACAGAGCAGCTGCTGAAGGATATTCATAAACGTTCAGGAGAAAAGCATCTGTAAAAGACTCACCTGTGACCTCTGAGGATCCTCATGGGAAGGAGATGGATAGGAGCTTATGAAGTAGGCAGAATGCTTTCCTGACCCTACGACATAATAGACCAGAGAACATTAGCATCAGATAAAATAAACAGCATCATGAAGAGCAAGGACATTAAAACATAGATAGATAGATAGATAGATAGATAGATAGATAGATAGATAGATAGATAGATAGACAGATAGATAGACAGACATAAATGTGAAGATTGATTCTAGAGATAATAGCAGATAACAGCGTCTCATTTCCCCGGGTCAGAGGTATAAATCCATGTTCTGTAAAGCGACTCAGATTCCAGAGTCCTGGAGCTCACCTGTGTACAAAGTTTTGTTCCTGTTAGCGTCTCCGTAATAGTTATGAAGTTGCATAGAAGACTGAGCCCGCCTCTTACTCAACCGGTGCTCTCTGATTCCCAGCATAGCCGGGGAGGACGTGGCGCTACCACCTAGCATCAAAATAAACAACGTTACACAAAGAAACACATGATTCATTCACTTTATGGGGTTTTTTCAGCTGCCGGCTGACCTGATTGGATGACAGGTGACATCTGTAGGTTGCTGGTAGGAAGCGTGGGCTGCGATCGGTACCGGTCTCGCTCCAGAGTGGACACTGGGGTGATGAAATGGTTCTGGTTCCACCCGTCCTGATGAGGCCACAGAGAGAACACAGGCACACTTTACAGAGTGTGAGGAAGTGGTCAGAGATGGAGAACTAAAGAGCCTCGCGGGAGCCGAAGCAGCAGACAGACAGACAGACAGACAGACAGACAGACAGATAGATAGATAGATAGATAGATCTTTACCCGTTTGTAGATGTTGCGCAGATCTCTGTACTGCCACAGTGTGTTCAGGACCTGCGCTGCAGCTTTCACCACCTTCATGGAATATCTGAAGGACAAAGTGACAGAAACATCAAGTCCAGGATGGGAAATCCTTCGCTTCACTTCCAGAGTGTTTCTGGTGAAATCTTTCAGTTTTTAATGCATCATATCTAGCATGAGTTCCTGCCTCAGTTCCTCTTCCTGAGATCCACCACAACCCTGACCAGGATAAAGCCATTCCACAAGATGAATAAATTGATAAATTTAAGCTGGAAGATGATTCATTTCCAAGCCAGTGGCATTTCGATCATCAGCTTGCCTGACAGCTAGAATCAGACTTTTCCGGATAGATCTAGAAACTTTTCTGTTTGTTACTTAATTCTGGAGGTTGATGTTTATCCAAATAACGTTAATATAATATAAAATAAAATAAAATTAATAATATCAACAATTATATTATTATAAATAATAACAACAACAACAACAACAACAATAATAATAATAATAAATCAATCCCAATTATCCCATAACAAAATCAGACACAGAAAACAGGAAGGAAAAAAAACATGTTAAACATGGCAGGAAGGTTATAGTGACACAGATTAAGAATAAAAAATAAATAAATAAAATAAATAAATAATATTAATTGCAATGAACCATATGAATTGATATGAAGATAAATATGCATTAGAGAAGAATTCATTTTAATAATTTAATAATTATAATATTATTAAACTGTGTATTTTAAAAGAAATACAGAATGTTGTGATTTATATCTTATGCAAACTTTTGAACTGGTATAATTTTATTACAGGATAATAAAGGAACATCTGAGTCAACGTACAAGTATTTTTTTCAGTATAAAATCTTCTTTTTTTGCCCTAAGGGTGTAAAAACTTTTGTAAAGTCTGTGAAGTTCTGGGCGACCCGGCCATCCGACATGAGTCTAAAGCTATTAAACATGTTCTGCATTTATTTATTCTTCACACTGCTGTCTGCTGTCTGAGCCACGCTCTCACCTCTCCCCTCGTCCTCGGCTGATGCTGACCAGCTTGTCGATGCCGCCCACCTGAGCGAGTGCTCGGGCGTTCTCCATGTTCCTGCTGGTGACCTCGTGAAGAGCACAGCATACGGCCGCCACCGTCTCATCCGACAGCAGCGAGGGTCCGTGACCCGGCAGCCGAGTCACCAGATCCGGCATGGCGTACTTCCCTACAGGAGAGACCATAAAAAACATGGCTTCTTTTTCACAGCTAGGACACTTAATCAGGATTTCATTTCGAGTAACTGACCGATCAGCTCTTTGTTCCTGGCATCCAGAGCCATGTTGCGCAGCGCTGTAGCCACCGAGCACACCACCCTGTCGTTATCCATCCTCAGCAGCTCAACCAGGATGGGCAAACCCTTCTCCTTACGCACTGCCGCTCGGATATAAGCTGCGAACTGATGGAGCATTTACACACCATGAGGAAAAACCTTCAGCAGAACTTCAGACATGATGCAGTAAACTCAATCAACTGAAATAAAGCAGTTCTGACGATGCTCTGAGGCCATAGTGCTCAAAGCAAGTGTGACTGAGATCAGAAATAAAATAAAATAAAATAATTATTATAATAAAAATAATAATAATAATAATAATAATAATAATTAATCCTAAATACCCTATAATAAATCAGACACCAAAATAAAGGAAGGAAAAAAAAGATGTTAAAGGATGACAGGAAGGTTACAATGACACACAGATTAAGAATTTAAAAAAAATATATAATATTAATTGCAATGAACCATATTAATTGGCAATTAAATATGCATTAGAGAATGCAAGAATTCATTTTAATAATATAATTATTAAGTGTGCCTGAGATCATAAATAAATAAATAAATAAATAAATAAATAAATAAATAATAATAATAAATACATAATAATAATAATAATAATAATAATAATAATAATAACAAATCCTAAATATCCCATAATAAATCAGACATCGAAAAAAAGGGCGCTAAACCTGACAGGAAGGTTTTAGTGACACACAGATTAATAATTAAAATAAAATAAATAAATTAATTAATTAATCAAGCAACTGCAATGAACCATGATAATTGGCAATTAAATATGCATAAAAGAAGAAATTATTTAAATAATTTATAATATTATTAAACTGTGTATTTTAAAGAAAATCATAGACGTTTTGTAGATTTCCAACACAATCTGATTATTTTCGGACCGCATCTACATCATTAATCTGATCCTGTGCTCCAGAACAGCAGGGTGATTATTTTTAACCATAACATCTCCTGAAGAAATATCGACCAGAACTGAATCTGATTTCAGACTGATCTGATTATTCGAACCCGTTCTTTATTTTTTTTCTGTAACACGTCTCCTGTATGTCGGTACACAGCGTCTCACCCTCCAGGTTCCTGCTGAGAGATTTTGTAAGGACCCGGCTGCCCCCTCCAGCGTGGCGGGGTTCGAGCTCTCGGCCAGCAGGGTGAGGTACGGCTTCACAACCGAAGGGTGCCAAAGCATCTCCGCCCCCTTCGGACTCCCGGAGAATCCAGGGATAGGTCCGACGCCGTCCCACTGCAAAAGGAAGTGAACTTCGTACCTCGAATTTCTACACAGGGTCAAACTGGGAACCATCTGAATTTGTTTTGTTTTCAAGTAATAGCATTAATAGGTGACATGAAGCCAGAGCACAAGCCAAATATCCTAAATATCACATTAATACGTTCTAATAACGTTTAACTAGCTAATTAGCTCGCTATACACCCTCACATTAAACTAGTTTCCACTTTCCATCTAAATTCTGTTAGCGTAGCTCGCATTCTGCTAAAGATAATCTCGCTAAAGATAAGCTGAGCTCTGAAGCCAGCTTGCCTGCTGATCCTGCCAGGACCTCTTCTTCTTCTTCTTCCTCAACCCCCAGCAGATGAAGTCCATTTGCTTGCCGGACGGATCGTTACCCAGGAGCGTGTCCAGTTCCTGCGTGCCCATCAGCCGGGACGGAGGCATCTCCAGCTCGAGACGATACGACAGGTTCCTCAGTGTGCACACGCAGTTCTCCACGATCTGGAAGAGAAAAAAACAGAGAAATCGTAAGAAAACCCTGTGGTAGAGATGCATGAGGTGTCATGTTTTGCATGCTTTATGACAGGAAGCTAACGACGGCATGCAGCACTTCCTGTTTAACAAGCCGGCTGATCAGCTAGTCACCGGAATGCTAATGAGCTGGAACGCTAGCTCGCTCACCTTGCTGTCGAAGTCGGAGGTGTTGACACACGTTTTGATGATGTAGAGCAGGGAATCGATCAGACCCTTACAGCAGCGCATCTGCCTGCGTGCCTCTTCACCGGCCGAGCTCAGGTTTCTGACACACACACACACACACAATTTCTGATTTCACAGATTAAACCAGTGGACATGCAAACAGATCACTACATTAAAATTACTTATTAAAACTAATTAGACCTAAAATGCCCCGGAATTAATACCTGAGGCATCCGGTGGTGTTCCTCAGCACCACAGAGGAGTGCAACTTGAGCTTCTGGTCCTCTCTCTGGGGGGCGGCGCCCCAGCCGGAGTGAGGGATAATCACCGTGTTGGTGAGAGGGCCGAGAGCGTCGCGCACGATGGTCATCTTCACGGCATCGCACGACGATAAGTTCCACAACACGCCTGCACGCAGAGCAAAGAGGTCAGAAACGCACAGGTTCAGGGTCAGAGAACAGGACAGCGAATGCACACTCACCGGTCACCAGCTCCCGTACGTCAGACTCCGAGGTCTTCCTCAGCAGGCGGAGCAGAGCTGGGATTCCTCCGGCGTTCCTCACGCACACTTTGTTGTCATCGGTGGCTTTGCCGAACACCAGGTTCCTGAGAGCGCCGCACGCGCTGCGCTGCACCTCCAGAACTTTGTGATCCAGAAGATCAACCAGATGCTGGATTCCTCCAAGTCGGCACACCTGTGTAGAGGGTTTTATTAATGTGTGCAGAATTATTGGCACCCTTTAACAGAACAGACACAAATTACATAGATCTATATCTATACATCAAACACACACACACACACACAAACACACACACTGATTCAAAAGTTAACAATACTTGATTCCTTAGTGTCAGGCAGCAAAATAAGGCTGTGTGTGTGTGTGTGTGTGCACCTCAGTCTTAATGCGGTTGTCTCCGTAGCACAGGTGCTGAATGTAGGCTGCAGCGTTTGCCTGCACCGAGGGGAAGTGATGTTGCAGCATGCGGATGACCTCCGGCAACTCAGGATCTCTCCATGCAAATTCCCTACACACACACACACACACACACACACACACACACAGCTGTCACTGTTGCTATCCAGCACCTGAAGATGTCAGAAGTTACTTTACTTCTCCCTCTCTGACTGTTACAAAGCGCTGACACTGGAGACTCCTTCCATTAGCAATCATCTACAGTGAACTTCACCTTATCAGCATTTGTCTATATGAAGCGTCCGGCTGTAAGAGTCCTAGTCCGTTACTATAGAAACCATCTCATAAATGAGATGTCTTCTTTCGCTGTTTTGTTTTTTTTACCGAGGATCTTTGTGAATGCTGTCGATCGACGGCGATCGTGTAGCGCTGATGTTATTGTTGATGCCGGCTGCGTGCCTGCTGTAGTTGGAATCGGCCGATCGGTAAAGGCTGGAGCGATAGGTGTCAGTGTGTGAGGGCACGGAGTACGCCCCCCTCTGGTAACGCAGGGTACTACACTGACTAGTGGTCCTCGGCAGAGTCCCCAGCCCTGATCCGGGAGACACACAGGAAGGAATGGACATTTAGCATCTGTTTGTTTGTTTCTTTCTTTCTAATTTGCCATACTGAGGTTTAGTGGCCATGTACCTGTGTTCCTGGACAGGCCGCTCTGAGAGCCGTGGGTCGGGCTCTGGTACAGCGGGTTCTGGAAGGTTCTGTCGTCGTAGACGGAGGCTCCGTGGTGATCCGGAGAATGGTTTTCCTGACCCAGCTGGCTGTGTTGGCTATAGGAGCTCTGCAGGCCTGCATCAGGTCACGAGATTTTACAATCAGATAAATATTTTGCATTACCAGAACCTCAGCTGTAGAAATGAGATAAATGTACATCAGTCTGGATAAGAGCATCATCAATGAAGGCAAGGCAGTAAATGTTTTTCCAGGGACGGTCCCGTGTCTTTTATATTATCACTACGCTCTTTATGAAACAGAAGAATTAAATCCACCGATGTAATAACTTTATTCCTAATAAATGAGATAAAGTGAGTGGATCTAATTTTCTTTACATATTCAGCGAGTCTAACACAACGTCTAATCAGATTCCAGGCAAAAATTCACTGACGAGGAATTATCCGAGGACAAAAAAAAAACAAACAAACACTGGAGTAACATTCCCAGCATGTTATAATGCCTTCATGAGGCAGTGTTATAATTATTCGTAAAAGATATTACACTTGTGAAACATTATCATTATTATTATTAGAAGTAGTAGTAATATTAGTAGTATTTTTAGCAGCAGCAGTGGTAATCATAGCAGTAATAATTTAATAACAATTATTAAATTTGAATGAAAATAAATAATGCTAGTATTTTGTGTTAGAAATATAATTATTATTTAATTACTAATTATTAGTAATAATTTACTAGCATTTATTTATATTACATATATTTCTAGATATATTTATTATGTTTTTATATTTACAATTTTTTTAAAATTTATTATTAGTTATTTATTTATTTATCCTGCGGGACTGTTACATATTTGTGCAACTGCAACTGCTCTAAATCTTTAAAACATGAATGAAATCATGAAGCAGTCCTGCATGCTGATATAAACAGGTCAGTGGAGCAGATCTCAGGTATCTCACACTCTCTCACACTGAGCTTATCATCGCCATCATGCGTGTAAAATCACAGGAGAACGTGAGTTTAGGATTCAGTGGATATCCTGTACAGCATGGGTTATTACACAAACACACACACACACACTCTATCCACAGAGATCTAAATATACCAGGATGACTAATAATCTGTGACAGCGTTACCATATGTCCATTTTATTCTGCAGTTTCTTTGAGATCTTGAAGCCGTTTCATCGTTGAGCACAGAACTGAAGTCCACTCATAACCCCTGCTCACCTGTAAGACTGTCCGGCCTGGAGAGAACGATCCTCTCGAAGAAATCGTATGCCCGTGCCCCGAACGAGGAGTGCGTGTTATCATACGCCTGTGCGTCATGTTTCCCCAGCGTCCCGTAGTGCTGCGGCTGTGCCGTCATGCCGGAGCGCAGCAGAGTCGGGGAGCTCATGCCGTCCCTGTGATGCCCGGGATAAGCGGACTGGAGAGGGTCGGAGGTTGGAGGGAGCGTGGTGCCAGGGAAGACGCTGGGTAGTGGGCGGGGTTCAGAGATGATGGGCGAACCGTAGGGGCTTCCCAAGGTGGGGCGAGAGGGGGGCGGGGAGGGGGCGTAGACGGGAGAGGAGGCACGGGAGGGCACTGAACTGACACGCCTCATTACACGGCCACCTGACATCTGCAAGCACACGACACAAACGCTCATCTGAGAGTCAGAGCAATGTGTGTGTGTGTGGTGAAGATCGTAATTTGCTTTCTATACCGAATAATAAATTGCTTGATATAGCGAAAAAATTCAACACTCATGAATACTAATTCAATGAAATGCAAATATAACCCATCCTAATTTGCATACCGGACCCTGATTGGCTTTTATATATTATGATGCAATAAAATTCTTCCTGTTCTGTTTTAGCTCCATTCGTGTGCCATGTTCTTGAATCCCACCTGCGTTAGCGCCTGTCCCTCCGCCCTGGACCCCATGGCCAGGCTCGGACTGAAACTAGGGGCGGAGCTTGTGGACTGGGACCGTCTCTCCGACCTCCTGGGGGTCACAAGGTTGCTATAGTAACCACTCACTTCCTGATAGCCGCTGTCAGAATACGAGTTCATCTGGGTTGAGCTGCGCGAGTTTGCCGCCGACCCTGAGAGAAGGACAATAGTGCAGGATGTAGCAGATGGAAAGAAAAAAAAACAACAGAAAAAGAAGGAAAAGAATGAATAAAATATTCAGCAAATGATTTTTTCCTGGATGCTGAAGCATAAAACCACTGAAAAAATTCTGGGTCCACTGTTAACAAGTTTTGTACAAACTACATTTCTCAAACAGGATTAATTCTTCCTTTATTAATAAAAAGTCAAAAAAGTGTTTTGTTATTCACTGCATGCAGAAGCAATTAATTTTGTCATTATCACTTTTATGATAATAAAACAAGGAGTGTATAAGAATAACTGTGAGAAAAATTCTAAAGAAACACACAGCACAATGCTAATTATCTGCTAGCATAATTAAGCTGATGAGAGGTTTTACCTAGTAAACTGCTATTTTAGAGTTCAGTGTATTTCACTGTCAATTGCGTCATTGCGTAAGATTTTGCCTCAGTGTTAAATAAAGGATGATGAAATGAGAAGTATCTCCTCAATAAATGTGATTTCGTTGTAGTTTGTCTGTTCATGGTGTTAGAAGGCATGTACCAGATGAACCCTCACTTTCGTGCAAGGAGATTTGCTCCAGCTCAGGTGAATACGGTGACCTTTGACCTCTAATCCCGAAGGGAGGTGAAGGGCAGTCGTCGGAGGCGTGGAGCTTCGAAAGTCCTGCTGCAGAGGAGTCTGGGAGGAGAAAGGGTTAAAGTTCAGGCTGAAACACTGCGTACTTATTATTTACAAAATAATACTACTAATATATACTCTATACACACTGCACTATACTCTATACACACTGCACTATACTCTATACACACTGCACTATACTCTATACACACTGCACTATACTCTATATACACTGCACTATACTCTATACACACTGCACTATACTCTATACACACTGCACTATACTCTATACATACTGCACTATACTCTATACACACTGCACTATACTCTATACACACTGCACTATACTCTATACACACTGCACTATACTCTATACACACTGCACTATACTCTATACATACTGCACTATACTCTATACACACTGCACTATACTCTATACACACTGCACTATACTCTATACACACTGCACTATACTCTATACACACTGCACTATACTCTATACACACTGCACTATACTCTATACACACTGCACTATACTCTATACACACTGCACTATACTCTATACACACTGCACTATACTCTATACACACTGCACTATACTCTATACACACTGCACTATACTCTATACACACTGCACTATACTCTATACACACTGCACTATACTCTATACACACTGCACTATACTCTATACACACTGCACTATACTCTATACACACTGCACTATACTCTATACACACTGCACTATACTCTATACACACTGCACTATACTCTATATACACTGCACTATACTCTATACACACTGCACTATACTCTATACACACTGCACTATACTCTATATACACTGCACTATACTCTATATACACTGCACTATACTCTATACACACTGCACTATACTCTATACACACTGCACTATACTCTATACACACTGCACTATACTCTATACACACTGCACTATACTCTATACACACTGCACTATACTCTATATACACTGCACTATACTCTATACACACTGCACTATACTCTATATACACTGCACTATACTCTATACACACTGCACTATACTCTATATACACTGCACTATACTCTATATACACTGCACTATACTCTATATACACTGCACTATACTCTATACACACTGCACTATACTCTATATACACTGCACTATACTCTATATACACTGCACTATACTCTATACACACTGCACTATACTCTATATACACTGCACTATACTCTATATACACTGCACTATACTCTATACACACTGCACTATACTCTATACACACTGCACTATACTCTATATACACTGCACTATACTCTATATACACTGCACTATACTCTATATACACTGCACTATACTCTATACACACTGCACTATACTCTATATACACTGCACTATACTCTATATACACTGCACTATACTCTATACACACTGCACTATACTCTATATACACTGCACTATACTCTATATACACTGCACTATACTCTATACACACTGCACTATACTCTATACACACTGCACTATACTCTATATACACTGCACTATACTCTATACACACTGCACTATACTCTATACACACTGCACTATACTCTATATACACTGCACTATACTCTATATACACTGCACTATACTCTATACACACTGCACTATACTCTATACACACTGCACTATACTCTATACACACTGCACTATACTCTATACACACTGCACTATACTCTATACACACTGCACTATACTCTATACACACTGCACTATACTCTATACACACTGCACTATACTCTATACACACTGCACTATACTCTATACACACTGCACTATACTCTATACACACTGCACTATACTCTATACACACTGCACTATACTCTATACACACTGCACTATACTCTATACACACTGCACTATACTCTATACACACTGCACTATACTCTATATACACTGCACTATACTCTATACACACTGCACTATACTCTATACACACTGCACTATACTCTATACACACTGCACTATACTCTACACACACTGCACTATACTCTACACACACTGCACTATACTCTATACACACTGCACTATACTCTATACACACTGCACTATACTCTATACACACTGCACTATACTCTATACACACTGCACTATACTCTACACACACTGCACTATACTCTACACACACTGCACTATACTCTATACACACTGCACTATACTCTATACACACTGCACTATACTCTATACACACTGCACTATACTCTATATACAGTGCACTATACTCTATATACACTGCACTATACTCTATATACACTGCACTATACTCTATACACACTGCACTATACTCTATACACACTGCACTATACTCTATACACACTGCACTATACTCTACACACACTGCACTATACTCTATACACACTGCACTATACTCTATACACACTGCACTATACTCTATATACACTGCACTATACTCTATACACACTGCACTATACTCTATACACACTGCACTATACTCTATACACACTGCACTATACTCTATACACACTGCACTATACTCTATACACACTGCACTATACTCTATACACACTGCACTATACTCTATACACACTGCACTATACTCTATATACACTGCACTATACTCTATACACACTGCACTATACTCTATATACACTGCACTATACTCTATACACACTGCACTATACTCTATACACACTGCACTATACTCTATACACACTGCACTATACTCTATACACACTGCACTATACTCTATACACACTGCACTATACTCTGTACATACTGCACTATACTCTATACACACTGCACTATACTCTATACACACTGCACTATACTCTATACACACTGCACTATACTCTATATACACTGCACTATACTCTATACACACTGCACTATACTCTATATACACTGCACTATACTCTATACACACTGCACTATACTCTGTACATACTGCACTATACTCTATACACACTGCACTATACTCTGTACATACTGCACTATACTCTATACACACTGCACTATACTCTATACACACTGCACTATACTCTATACACACTGCACTATACTCTATACACACTGCACTATACTCTATACACACTGCACTATACTCTATACACACTGCACTATACTCTGTACATACTGCACTATACTCTACATCTACTATTTACTGTGCGTATACTGTACATATACTGCACTGTATTGTATTTATGCTGTGCTATACTGAACATACTACACTATACTATTAATATACCAGAGTACTGTACACATACTGCACTATTCTCTAAAATCTAAATATATTGCACTATACTCTATATTTCTTTGTCCTACACTCTGCATACACTCAGCTACACTCTGCACACTCAGCTGTACTCTCTATATACTACACTATACTCTACACACAGTAAACTCCTCTGTACTCTGTGCTCTTTGTCGTTACTGAGCCACTGCCTCACTGTGTCACACACACGCCTCGTACAACTCCTCCATCTCAAGGTTCACCTCCAGCTTTCAGTGCTTCATCGTCAGTGTTTAAAATTCCTTACACGCTGCCTTTAATAATCGCTTGGCATCCGTCAAGGCTCCGAACCAACTTTTTTTCTGTTTGTTTTGTTTAGCGTACCATTGAAAAGGCGTGAAGTGAGTGCCCAGGAGTCTTACCTGCTGACCTCCACAGCAGAGACTTCTCAGAGGAACTGAGGAAAGAGGAAGAAAAGAAAAAAACTAAACAAGAAAGGGTAGATAGAAAGCCTGCAATTAAATAAAAGACAGGGTTTCTTCTTAAATTTTAACCAGTCACCATGTGGCAGACTCCTGGAAGGAGACGTCCCGCAACATCACATGCAGTGTTACTGTACGAGTCTTTAATTTAAGTTATTAAGTCATTGGGTGAATCAGAAGGTTGTGAGTTTGAATCCCACATCCACCAAGCCACTGTTGGGGCCCCTGAGCAAGGCCCTTAACCCTTAGTTGCTGCACCAAGGTGCCACCAAGCTGCTACTGCTCTTCCCTGAGGAAGGCCCTTATCCTTTAGTTGCTGCCACTGATAGGCCCCTGAACAAGGCCCTAAACCCTCATTTGCTGCACCAAGCTGCTACTGCTCTTCCCTGAGAAAGGCCCTGAATCCTCAATTGCTGCACCAAGGTGCCATCAAGATGGCTACCAAGCTGCCACTGCTGGGCCCCTAAACAAGGCCCTTAACCCTCAATTGCTCACTTGTAAGTCTAATTTCTGCCAGACTACTGAACAGAAGGCTGTGAGTTAAAATCCCAGGTCCACCAAGATGCCACCAAGCTTCCACTGCTGGGCTGAGGAAGGCCCTTAACCCTCATTTGCTGCACCAAGGTCCCACCAAGATGCCACCGAGCAGCTACTACTCTTCCCTGAGAAAGGCCCTTAACCTTCAGTTGCTGCACCAAGATGCCACCAAGCTGCCACTGCTGGGCCCCTAAACAAGGCCCTTAACCCTCAGTTTCTCAGTTGTATAAGTTCTAAGCGTAATTTGAAATTAGAGATGGTGGACTACTGAGTTCAAATCCCAGGTCCACCAAGATGTCACCAAGCTGCCTCTGCTGGGCCCCTGAGCAAGGCCCTTAACCCTTAATTGCTCAGTTGTATAAAATAAAATAAATAAGTAAATGTAAGTTGCTTTGGATAAGGATGCCAGAAATGTAAACTGCTAACAGCAAAAAAAGGAAATAAGGGCGTGTCACTTAGACGCCTCAGACATCTCGGAGACGAGACCAGCATCTGTTAGGCCACCGGGGTCCGGTTCTACTGGCCATGGAACAACAAGAAGCAAAAGGGGTCGAGTAATCAAGGGTCAAAGGCTAGGGTGTGTAACAGTATGAAGACATGCATATGGAGACACACACACACACTACCCAAGGGGACACCTGAAAAAACATTCCGCATATCACTGACTCCATGCTGACCAGACGCACACACACACACACAAACACACACACACACACACTCACACAAACACACACACACAGCTATTGTTGACTGATTATCGCATAACTGAACAAACTCTAATACATTTCATCTGCCACTTTATTACAACCAAACCACCTCCATTCAGTGGGAAAAAATGACAAGTAGGAAAAAAAAATGACAAGTAGGATTTTTTTTATCCATTTAGAGTTAGCAAAACTAAGCTAGCAATCTGACAAAGATACATAGCTTGAGTCACAGCTTTACCCCTGACAGTTACACAGAGCTGAAACTGGAGACTCCTTCCGTGAATGTAACAGAAAACGTCACCATAGCAGCGACCAGCCTAGGTTTCCAAGCCATAGATGAGCTGTTGCTATAGAAACGATAACATCATAATTTTTTTTTATCCATTTAGAGTTACGTTTAATGTTGTGGAATGTTAGCAAAACTAAGCTAGCGATCTGACAGATACATAGTGAGGATTTCGGGTCACGGCTGTACCTCTGACTGGAGACTCCTTTCGTGAATGTTACAGAAAACGTCACCATAGCAACGACTAGGCTCAGGTTTTCAACCCATGGATGAGATGTTGCTATGGAAAGAATGACGTTAACCTTAAAAAGCAAACCTGCGCTACTGTCCGAGCTGCTGCTATCGAAAATCAATCAACAACTTCTGACCAAAACAATCTGACCAATCCAGAATTCAGGAAAAAAATGACCACATACCTGTCACTGGCAGCGCCTGGAGACTCCGCCCCCAACCTGCATCGCTCCAGCTGATTGGCCACGATCTGCCTCTCCACCTCAAGCTCTCTGGTCAGCCGTTCAAACTGGAGCTCCTTTGTAGCAGTGCGAAGGTGACACACACACACACACACACAAACAGTGTGAAAATGGATTTTTTAAAAGGAACAGATCACCTCTGTGTGTGTGTGTGTCCTTGTCACTAAAGCCAAAGTTTCCTACAGAGTCCTGCTGATGATACTGTCCTGACCCTCGCTGTCTCAGGCGCTCTGAGGCTGTCCTCTGTGTGTGCATGTGCGTGTGTGTGTGTGCGTGTGTGTGTGTGTGTGTGTGTGGGTGTGGGTGTGTGTGTGCGTGTGTGTGTGTGCGTGTGTGTGTGTGTGTGTGTGTGTGCTGCAGTTGTGACAACTCTGCTGTTATAGCCTCTCTGAGCTCTCAGCTCATTAATGCTGCTGCTTCACACACACACACACACACAGGTACACAAATTAAAAATAAGTTTTTTTTTGCGTCTTGTGTAGGCACTGCGCCTTTATAAAAGAAATAAAAGGTTTCTGCGTCCGAATAAAACGTGAGGTTCGAGTCACGCTGATTGTGTTTGTGCTGCGAGCCGCCTGTCACAACAAGCCTCCACCATTCAGCTCACTGCTCCCCACGACAAAGCCTGGATTCAGGGCATACACACACTACACACACACACACACACATACACACACACACACACACTACACACACACACACACACATACACACACACACACACATACACACACACACATATACACACACACATACACACACAAACACAAATGGAGTTTTACATTATATTGCTGTTTTTCTATTGACGTTCTACTGACTGAATCTAATCTACAGTCTGAGAAAATCTGTTCTGCAAGATTATTTGTTTTGGAGGGAAATAGATAGATAGATAGATAGATAGATAGATAGATAGATAGATAGATAGATAGATAGATAGATAGATAGATAAAGAAAGAAAGAAAGAAAGAAAGAAAGAAAGAAAGAAAGAAAGAAAGAAAGAAAGAAAGAAAGAAAGAAATGTGCGATGTGATAAAAAAAATATAATAAACATCACAATAAACAAGTTCGCTAAACCATCGACAACACCGCAATGCTAATATTTTTATTTTCGTTAATTTGAGTCAAAATTCTTCCATGTTTGGAAAAATCCCTCCATCGTCC
Source organism: Hemibagrus wyckioides (assembly GCF_019097595.1). Classification (NCBI taxonomy): domain Eukaryota; kingdom Metazoa; phylum Chordata; class Actinopteri; order Siluriformes; family Bagridae; genus Hemibagrus; species Hemibagrus wyckioides. The sequence goes on from NC_080720.1 coordinate 32,075,443, forward strand.
ATCCCTAGAAGGAAAACCAGAGGGATGTTTTAAGACGCTGTTCAGAGCAAGTCAACTGACAAATATTTTAAAATTAAAATGAAAAATAAAGTAAAAACGTGTTTTAGAGACGATTAGACGGAACTGTTTACTCTCTGCTTTGCGTTCAGGACAAATATGACACGTGAAGTGTGAAACAGAGCAAACATTTACAGCCATCATGAGTGCACCAATATAGTGCATGATAATAACGGGGCGGGGCTTGTGTACTAAAGGGACGGGACCTGTGTACTAAAGGGGCGGGGCATGTCGTGTTTAATAATGTCTTGTGTTGTAAGTTGAAGATGAGTTTCTGATTTCGCTGTTTAGTTTTTTTTTTGGTGTGTGTGTGTGTGTGTGTGTTTTGCATTTACCTGTACATACACTTGATTTTTTTGTTTACTTTTCATGTATTATGAAAATTCATGTATTTCATGAAACTCACGGTTGTTAATTAGTGTGTCTGCTAATGGAACCTAGAGACAAATATATAAACAGTGTGTGTGTGTGTGTGTGTGTGTGTGATGGTACCTGCTCTTTGACGGAGGCCAGGATGTTAGTGGTGGTGCTTTCCATCTCCATCTTGCTGGCGCTGGTTCCTTCCTCACAGCTCTGCACCTCCTCCTCCTCTGCTACAGGCTCCGGCTCAGGAGTAGGCATCTCCCCTACACACACACACACACACACACACACATACACACACACACACACCCCACTGAGATATTATTAATCACCAGCTTCACAATAAGAGCATCGTCTCAAAATCCATAATAACCTGTTTCAATTACACCATTTCTGGCACTAAAGCCAACTCCAACTCGCCATCAGCTGTATGTGTGTGTGTGTGTGTGTGTGTGTGTGTGTGTGTGAGGGAGTGACGCTCTGCAGGCCTTCGCTCCTAGCGATCCTCAGCATACAGCATAGCTGCGTGTTCCAGAGAAGGAGGACGTGAAGGGGAAATGTGTTCGGCGTGTCGTCCAACAGCCCAGCAGGTGAAAGCACCACAACGCAACCTGTTTCCCCTCCAGACCCCGCCGCGCTCGACAGAAGGGGAAAAGAACCAGAATCTTCAACACACACACACACACACACACACACACAGCTCATCTACCTGAACTCCTCCACGTCTCTGTACTAATCGAGTGCAAATTATTGGCACCCTTCCGCTCTTCCCTTCAAAAAAACACCATGTAAAAATATTTTTCCTTCAAACAAACAAAGCTGAGCGTTTTCTTTTTCATTCAATTCATTTCTCTTGTATTTCAAAGCTTCTGTAAACTCTGGTAATACAAAATTACTGATGCTCCCCAACAAGCTGTTGTTATTATTTGATTCGAAATCAGAGATTAGTATCGGTATTTATTTATTTGTTTGTTTGTTAGTTTATTTATTTTTTGAATATATGATAGATCGGATATCTGAGAAAATATATCGGGTATCAGATACTGATTAGAATGAAGGTTGGAAGAGGAATGCAGTTTACATTTAGTTTTTAGCTTGATTTCTATTTCTAATTTATTATATTTACACAAACAAATTTTAAAAAGATTTTTATAAAGTGTTTTGTAGTATATATCAGGTATTGAGATCGGCTGATAGATAGACAGATAGATAGATAGATAGATAGATAGATAGATAGATAGATAGATAGATAGATAGATAGATAGATAGATAGATAGATAGATAGATAGATAGATAGATACTTCATTGATCCCATGAGGAATTCTTGAATAAAGGCTTCTAACTGCTGCTTCTAATTATAATCAAATCTAATTAAAAAAACATTTCTAAGATAAAAAAATCTTTAAAAAAAAAGAAAGAAAGAATGAAAAATACTCGCAAGCAGAAATGTAGACGTCGTCGTCCTGCACATTAAAGATAAAAAATAAATAAAAATAAAGAAAAATGAATGGGGGAAAAAAATTGAATCAGTTGAAAGAAAAAACTATTAAGCTCTTTTACAGAATTTAGTTCATTTAAAAAAAAAACAATTAAATTTATTTCATTTTTTAAAAACAATTTTTAACCTGTTTTTCAGGAGAGACCGTGGAGAATGTTGATCATTTGGAAACCAGCAGCGCTTTTAAACATTTTCTTTATTTCCTCTTTTCTGCTACAAGCCCCTCCCCTTTCATTTCATTTCAAATTATTCTTTCTTTATTAAATTGATTATTGTTTTATTTACTGCCTTTAGAACAGCGTACGGGTTTGTGACGTACGTTCTTTTGACGTTCAGTGTGGAGGCAGTGTTTAGGCAGTGTGGAGGCAGTGTGGAGGCAGTGTGGAGGCAGTGCGGAGACAGTGCGGAGACAGTGCGGAGGCAGTGCGAAGGCAGTGTGGAGACTGTGGAGCCAGTGTGGAGACAGTGTGGAGACAGTGTGAAGGCAGTGTGAAGGCAGTGTGAAGGCAGTGTGAAGGCAGTGTGGAGACTGTGGAGGCAGTGTGGAGGCAGTGTGGAGACAGTGTGAAGGCAGTGTTTAGGCTGTGTGGAGGCAGTGTGGAGACAGTGTGGAGACAGTGTGAAGGCAGTGTTTAGGCTGTGTGGAGGCAGTGTGGAGGCAGTGTGGAGGCAGTGTGGAGGCAGTGTTTAGGCAGTGTGGAGGCAGTGTTTAGGCAGTGTGGAGACAGTGTGGAGGCAGTGTGGAGGCAGTGTTTAGGCAGTGTGGAGACAGTGTGAAGGCAGTGTTTAGGCAGTGTGGAGACAGTGTGGAGGCAGTGTGGAGGCAGTGTGGAGGCAGTGTTTAGGCTGTGTGGAGGCAGCGTGGAGGCAGCGTGGAGACAGCGTGGAGGCAGCGTGGAGGCAGCGTGGAGGCAGCGTGGAGGCAGCGTGGAGGCAGCGTTTAGGCAGTGTGGAGACAGTGTGGAGGCAGTGTGGAGGCAGTGTTTAGGCA
>NC_080720.1:32083351-32093351 GCF_019097595.1 Hemibagrus wyckioides
TCTCGAGGCTAATCACACTAGCTTCTTGTCAGAGAACACGAATTCCGCTCGGATGGGACCTGCAGCGTCTCGGCAGCTCGGTTTTGGTGAACTTTCGGAACAGCATTTGGAAACGCTATTCCGAGCTGTGCCGATCTCCTGCACCGAAAATCCAAAATAGAGGAAGCGCTAATTTTAGCGGTGTGGATGCATGACCTTTTTATATAAGACTTTCCAACATGACTAGAAACAGTCCCCCCCCCCCCCCAAAAAAAAGGAGGTGGTGGCATGGAGCCAGTCAAGAAGATGGAGAAGATATTTTTTATTTCAGAAAGAAGAGAGAGAACTTTTTCTTTACTGTTTAGTTGCTAAGTGTCTTTTCTTTAGTTTTTGTCCGGAACGATTTTCATGAGAGACAGAGGTTCGAGTTCACGGTGACAGAAGACAGCTGGTCATAAAGTTTTGTTTTCTGACTGAAAATATCCTCTCATAAACTCACAGGTACTCTATACAGCTAACAGAGATGGAGAAACGTAAACAAAACATGCTAGTAGCCTGGGAAAAAACAAACATCCGTATGAAACTCGCTGTGTAGCTGCTAGCTTTTATGCTAACATCAGCGTCGTTTGGATCGATGATGCGGAGTGGAAATTTGTACAAGAATTTCTTGTACAAGGTGACAAATAATCATCTTAAAGTCACCATATGACTTTAAGTCATCTTAAAGTCATAATCATCTTAGACACTTCTCAGGCCAAGTAAACAGGATGTTGCTTATTTTATTTATTTATCTATCTATCTATCTATCTATCTATCTATCTATCAACCAGCTTATTAGACAGTCCTCAGGCCAAGTAAACAGGATGTTGTTTATTTTATTTATCTATCTATCTATCTATCTATCTATCTATCTATCTATCTATCTATCTATCTATCTATCTATCTATCTATCTATCTATCTATCTATCTATCTATCTATCTATCTACCGGTTTATTAGACACTTCTCAGGCCACGTAAACAGGATGTTGTTTTATTTATTTATTTATCAACTGGCTTATTAGACACTTCTCTGGCTAATTAAACAGCATTTATTTATTTATTTATTTATGCATGCATGCATGAAGGTCAATCTAATCCAGAAGATTACCAGATGAATCTTCCAGAGCTGTCCATCCTCCAGGTGACTGAAGAAGGGAGCGCTGGCCTGCAGGAGCAGAGTGAATGGACCGAGCTGCAGGATGTGGTCAACGCCAGTCACTCACGCATCCGATTCAGGATCAATGCTAATAAGGATCAGGTGTTTCGGTGTCTCTGCTCTCAATCCACAGACAGACACGTGTCTGTGATGTACGAGATTCGCAAGAGAAGATCATCATCATTACCATCACCATCACAACCATCACCATCATCATCATCATCCATGGAGGAAGATATGAGATTCACCTGCCCCCTGAACCTAGCACCTTGGTGTCACGGTGAAGAAAAAAATAACAATAAACAGATAATAAAACGGTTCAGGCACGTTCATGGAGGGAGAGAGAGAGAGAGAGAGAGAGAGAGGGGAAGAGGATGCGCGGCGCGTCGTCGTGATTGAAATGGGAAATGAGTGACGGCGCAAAGGGAGAAAGAATAAGCGCGTCGGTGCAGCATTTCTCTCTCTCTCTGTGTGTGTGTGTGTTGTTGTTGTTGCAGGAATTCACCCAATTCCCATCCCCAGCACAATTCCTGACGAGCCGCATTGACATCCCGGTGAGTGGATGAGGCTGACACGGACACATGGCTGCGCCGCGGTTCTGTCCAGCAAATAAGACTAAAAGCAGGTTCTTACCGATCCGCCTCCTCACTGCACACTGTCCGCGATGCGTCCGTCGCAGGATGCGCGATATGTTCCCATCCCTGCTCGGGGGCAGATCTGATGCTAAATGGAGGCCGTGCTGGGGCTTTCACGCGCTCCGTCCTGCGCGCTTTCCACCGGTAGGAGCTGCTCCGGCGCGTGACGTAGGCGCTCCGAGAAGATGCTGCTTGTGGAAGGCCATAAGAGACGAAACGCCTTGTGGAAGGACAAAACGTCCCACAAGAGCGAACAGCTCCTGTGGTCATTTATTCATCTTCAGGAAGTGTGCTCGAGGTCATGGTGGACATGTCCGGAACACTGGGTGTGAAGCAGGTGGGATGGGGTGCCAGTACATACGAGCGCATCTCTCTCTCTCTCTCCTTCTCTTCTCTCTCACTCACTCACACACACACACTATAACCCAAACTCAGGATGACCCAAGCCCACCACCATCCTGCATCCTCCTGCCATATTTATTTATTTAATAAATAAATAAGTTAAATAAAAATAAATAAAAACAGCAAACTGCTCCTCCTGCCATATGACATCAAGCTCTTTAATAAATAAAAATAACAGTTTGTTTAAGATGACTTTTGGTCACCAAACACTTTAAAGAATGTACCATAAATAAATAAAAACAGCAAATGGTTCCTCCTGCTATATGATGTCAAGTTCTTTAATAAATAATAATAAAAAAACAGTTCAATAAAATAAATAAAAACAGTAAATTGCTGCTGTTTAAGACGACAAACACTTCTGGTTATCAAACACTTTAATGAAAGTTACACCCAATTTCTCAACAACATTTCTTCCACCATCTTTTTTCAAGCTTCTAAACTAGAAACATTTCAGCATCACTACCCAGAGAAGGGGATTGTGGGTAAACATTCAGCATTAGACAGAATACGCTACAGAATTTCCTGATACAGAACACTGACGAGACGAATCTGGCTCCTCTCAGGACACTTCCCTTTAAATACTCACACTACCTCGAAGCTAAAGCGCTGCATGGACACACACTCCGGGTTTCTACTGCCAGTGCTGGCGTGATGATGGTCTGAAACGTGGGATACAACCAACACGTGTGTGTGTGTGCTGCTGTCGGAGTCATGGACTTGTAATCAAGATACATCATGAGTGGCAGCTTGGTGGACCTGGGATTTGAACTCACAACCTTCTGATCAGTAGCTATTACATCCACATTAACCCTGGATTATCCTCATGAACCTCATGAACGTTTACATTTACATTTCTGGCAGAAATTTTACTTACAACTTATACAATTGAGCAATTGAAGGTTAAGGGCCTTGCTCAGGGGCCCAACAGTGGCATTTTGGTGCGGCAACTGAGGGTTAAGGGCCTTCCTCAGGGTGGAGCGGTGGCAGCTTGGTGCAGCAACTGAGGGTTAAGGGCCTTCCTCAGGGGCCCAGCAGTGACAGCTTGGTGGCATTTTGGTGGACCTGGGATTTGAACTCTCAATCTTCTGTTCAGTAGTCCAACACCTTAACCACTAAGCTACCACATCCAAATTTGAATTACAACCTCTAAAACTGAGCAACAAGGGGTTAAGGGCCTGCCTCAGGGGCCAAGCTGTGGCAGCTTGGTGGACCTGGGATTCGTACTCACAACCTTCTGATCAGTATTCTAACACCTTGCACCTCCTTGACTCGTTTCCACCCTTTGTGTTTTCGTTCGGATGCAGAAACCCGATCCAGTTCCCTGTATTAACGGAAATAATTATTTAACCTTCGACTACACACACGCTTCCTAATCACCCACTTACTTCTAATGTTCCGCTGTCGTGTCCAATCACACGTTACCCAGCGGCTCTGTCGCGTTCACGTTCACCTGGAAATCCGTTCCGTTCCGACTTTCACACTCGGAGGAACGCGGGTGCTAGCGAGAAAAGATGCTGGAGCCACGTGGTGTCCATGCACATGCATATTTTATTCATCTATTATCCATCAACATTGAATGTAAACATTTTTAACGAGACGGAAAAAAAACGTTATGGAGTTAAAACTCTCTGTACTCTGCACGTCTACTGCACCTGAATCTAAGAAAACAAAAAAAAACAGCATTTTTCTTTTCGTTTTGTTTTAAAATTTACCGTAACATCGAAAAAAAAAACAAACAACAGCAACACATTCACGAGCGCAAGCTCCCTGAACCCCTAGAGAAAGCTCCGGACACTAACGGGCTTGCAGTGTGGTGGTGACGTGACGAGGGTTTGGCACGCGTTTGCAGACATGTGGTGGAGAAAAACCAAGGCTCTTTCAGTGGCTGCAGCTTGGCAACACCAGGAGCTAATGGGCTTCTTTTCAGTTGAACAACAACAACAAAAAAAAATAGAAGCAAATAAATAAACTATGCGTATTGCAAGTGAATAAAAAAGAAAGAAAGAAAGAAAGAAAGAAAGAAAAGGTTCTGTGTTCTGGACCGAAGCTGTGGCCGTTACCTAGAAGGCTTCACGTTGTGCTGCGAGTTTCGAGTGATTCTTATTAAGGTTTACAAATAGCACTTAAGTTTTTAAATTTTTAATTTCAAGGATCACAAGCACCATTAGATATGTAAGCACGATTTTTTTTTTTTTTTTTTTAGAAGAGAACGACGACTAAAAGAAATTTGCATAAATAGAGTGAAGAACAGAAGGAAGAAGGACGCTGGGCTGGAAACTCGCACGGCTTCCGAGTCATTTCCTCCGACGCTTTTTACTCCAGCTCGTCCTCCGGGGCGACAGTGCTCACCTGCTCTGACATCATACCTGAAACACACACACACACACACACAGAATCAGATTTATCAGCCATACGGCCATCAGATGCCTGATTCTCGAACGTGATTGGTCAGAAGGCGTCGACTGACGGACGCAAATCACAGGTTTATATTGACGTCCTTGTTTCCATAGCAACAGCTCGTCCGGAGGGGAATTGTACATAAACAGATTGACAAATGTACAGTATGTAATTGCTGCGAGACAGAACACTGAATGTAATTATAAACAGAAAAACATGAGCTGCAATTAATATAAAAAAAAGTGTTATATATATATTAAAGAGATCAGAATAAACACACTAGGAGAATAATCAGCTTCAGGGTAACGGTATTTTCCTCTAACAGCACTAACAGTGTTTCATTCCTTACGTAAGCTTTATATGTTGCCAAAAGTTTTGGGACACCCCTCCAAATCATTGAGTTCAGGTGTTGTTTTTCAGGGGTTGGGCTCGGCCCCTTAGTTCCAGTGAAAGGAACTCTTAATGCTTCAGCTTCATACCAAGACATTTTGGACAATTGGACATTTTGGGGATGACCCCTTCCTGTTCCAACATGACTGCACACCAGTGACCAAAGCAAGGTCCATAAAGACATGGATGAGTGAGTTTGGTGTGGAGGTCCTGACCTCAACATGATAGAACACCTTTGGGATGTTTGGGGTGTTGAAGACTCTGTCAGCTTCCTTATTAATAAGGCTCTTTCACACCTAGAGAAGGCTGGGAGCACAGTAAGAGTCATGTTTTTTGACTTCTCTAGTGCTTTCAACACCATCCAACCTGTGCTTCTGAGGGATAAGCTGGAGTACATGGGTGTGGACCATCGTCTGTCTACCTGGATACTGGATTACCTCACAAACCGACCACAGTATGTGAGGGCTCGTGAATGTACGTCTGATATGGTTGTCTGCAACACGGGAGTGCCGCAGGGAACGGTCCTGGCCCCGTTCCTCTTCACTGCCTACACTGCAGACTTCATGTTCAGCTCAGCATCCTGTCACCTACAGAAGTTCTCTGACAACGCTGCCATCGTCGGCCTGATCTCAGATGATGATGACAGGGAATACAGAGAACTGATCCAGAACTTTGTGGACTGGTGCCAACGGAACTGCCTCCAGATAAATGCAGGGAAAACCAAAGAGTTGGTGGTGGATTTCCGCAGGCACAAACACCCTTCACTGCCACCAGTGAACATTCAGGGAAAGGACATTGAGAGAGTGGATTCCTATAAATACCTGGGTGTTCATCTAAACAACAAACTGGACTGGACAGATAACACAGATGCAATCTACAAGAAAGGACAGCGCAGACTCTTTTTGCTGAGGAGACTAAGGTCTTTTGGAGTGCAGGGGGCACTACTGAAGACCTTTTTTGACTCTGTGGTGGCCTCAGCCATGTTCTATGGAGTGGTCTGCTGGTGTAGGAGCATCTCTACAGCAGACAGGAAGAGACTGGAAAAGCTAATCAGGAAGGCCAGCTCAGTTCTGGAGATGCCCCTGGACATACTGTTCATACTGATGGTGTGTTCTAACTGTGTAATAACCTGTCACCATAATACACACTGTTGTATGTGATATTCTACTATATATATACTGTGAAATTACAATAATTATAATCCTGTGCAATACAAGGGTGCAATAACAACAATTTAAGATGTGCAATAACCAAGTGCAATTGTTTGTGTGTTTTTTTGTGAAATTATTGTTACTTATTTTTTCTTCTGTATTTATATAGATTCCTTATCTCTTCTGCTTCATATTTGCACATTTTTCTACTGCTGTAACGTGGAAATTACCCCACTGTGGGACGAATAAAGGTTTATCTTATCTTATCTCTTATCTTATGAATTAGAGCGGAGACTGTGAGACAGGCCAAAACTGGGACGTCTGCCTTTACATGCACATGAATGTAATATGGAGTTGTCCCGCCCCTTTGCAGCTATAACAGCTTCAACTCTTCTGGGAAGGCTTTCCACAAGGTTTAGGAGTGTGTTTATGGGAATTTTTGACCATTCCTTTAGAAGTGTATTTGTGAGGTCAGACACTGATGTTGGATGGGAAGGTCCGGCACTCAGTCTCCGCTCTAATTCATCCCAAAGGTGTTCTATGGGGTTGAGGTCAGGACTCTGTAAAGTTCCTCCACACCAAACTCACTCATCCATGTCTTTATGGACCTTGCTTTGTGCACTGGTGTGCAGTCATGTTGGAACAGGAAGGGGTCATCCCCAAACTGTTCCCACAAAGTTGGGAGCATGAAATTGTCCAAAATGTCTTTGTATGAAGCTGAAGCATTAAGAGTTCCTTTCACTGGAACTAAGGGGCCGAGCCCAACCCCTGAATTCAATGATTTGGAGGGGAATCACAAAACATTTGCCAATATAGTGTATCTTTGAAATATGACCAACATGAAATATATTTTTTACAAATGATACCAGTTGAAAGATTAAAGGTGGTAAATTAAAAGGTACCAATAATTCTAGCACACAGAATGACCGCTGTGTGTAAGGAAAACAGAGCATCTGCTTAGAGCCTTGGAGGTGAGTTTAGTGTACAGTGTGTGTGATGTGGTCAGCATGGTCGTGAGTTCAGCTGTAATCAGTTGCTGCCAGTAAATGAGCACTTCTTCTGAGTAAGAGCATCGCTCTCAGACACTTTCTATTTTAAGTTCTGGGGTTTCTTAATGTTGTTATTGATCTGCCTCTGCAGTTCACAAGAAGAGTATGAAGATTATGACCTGAGAGTTTGTGGAGGAAAACACTCGCTATGACACAATGCTTCACAATGGATCATGAGGCTTTCAATTTTTGGCCTGCTGAGTAAACAGAGGCTAAATATCGGATAAATGTTGGGTAAATATTCTTTAAATATTATCTAAATATTGGGTTAATATCATCTGAATGCTATTTACATATTCCCTAAATACTGGACAGATATAAATATTGGCTAAACTATGGGGTAAATACTGGGTACTGAAGTGAGAATCAGAACTCTTACTTGATGCGTCGTCATCAGCAGACTTCTTCTCCTCCATGTACCCAAAGCTCAACAGCTTGGACATGTCGACCGGAGCAGTGGCCATCTTATTATGTGAACTGGAAAGCAAAAAACAGTGTACACACACACACACACATTATCGTTTCTATAGTAACAGCTCATAAACAGAGACTTGTTCCAAATTTCAAAAAAGCGTGAGTGACCACTAACATGAACATGATTTTTGATTATTTGGATAGCTTTGAGAGCGTGATCGTGAAGGAACCTACATCCTCTTGTACTTGTTGGCCTCCTCGATGTCCTTCTGGCTCAGCGAGAGCTTCTGCATCTCCTGAGCGGCCTGTCCGACCGGAGACTTCTGCACGAGAGAGAGAAAAACGTTATCACGCCGTCATCCACCTTTCCCTTTAACACCAGACTATGACAGAGAGTGTGATGGAGATGAGAGGGTTAACATGCTCTTTAAAAACACAGCAAATAAGGCGACCGATCCAAAACGGCAACTAAAATCATCGGCGGAATTGAGAAGGGGGGAAGAAGAAAAGTGAGAGCTTTAATGAGGAATAATTATTCCATCTGCTCTAATTATGAACTAATGCCTAGTGGAAGAAAACGTCCACCTCCACGGATTCTCACTACGCTGCACTGATGAGCTTTACTCATGGAGGGGGAGTGTTCATCTAATACAGGTTGGGGGGGGGGGATACTGGCAAATACATTAAACCCTATGACATTTATCTTTATTTAAAAAAAACACACATGCTGGTATAAATAATAATATAATATGAATACAGTAATTTCATCTGCAGACAAAACGGTAAAATATTTTTTAGATATTTGAAAAATCTGAAATATCAGAAATATCCAAGAAAAATGTATTACTAAAAAAAGAAGAAAGATTAAACGCTTTCACTTAAAAATATGTAAAATATTTTTACGGTTAAAAAAATTATTTTAATAAAAGTACAACAGTGTCTCTTTATATGTAAACATAAAAAAAAATTCTAAATTGGATTTGTCTCAATTTTTAAATCCTTATTTATATTAATCATTTTATTCTATTATCTTCTTCTAAGTCACATTACATCATTGTTTATTCTTTCTTTTCTCCTCTCTCTCTCTCTTTAGTAGTGGATTTAAAACTCGCTATATTGCTTCCTTATTGAGGAGGAAAGGTGATGGTAGTGGGAGGGGCTAAACAGGAGCAATAAATAAATAAATAAATAAATAAAAATAAACTCAAAAGAGGAGTTGGGAAAGTGAGATCTGTAAAGGATTTGCTGGCAAACTAAATGATGGTGAACGACATGGAAACAAGAGAAGAGTGTGAGAGCGTTTCCAGTCTAGTGACTGCACTGGTACAGCAGCACTGATGCGGCGGCGCTTTGTTTCACCTTTTCTTTGCCAGCACCAGAGTCATTGTCCCATGCTGCGCATTCATCGGTCCCAAACGGGGGCACCAGCTTCTGCGAGGACGCTTTACCCTGGCTGCAAGCACAAAATCACTGTTTATATCGGCTCGGAAATAAACCAGGTTGTAAAGGCTGTCCACATGTAACTGAAACAGACACAGTTTAAGACGCACTGCATCTTCAGGGTTCTAACAGTACGCTGCATCACACCACTCCGACGTTGATTATTTTTCCATAACGGAATGACGCGGAGTAGATTATCCTACAGAAATAAAAATAAAGCTGCACATGTAATCGGTTTATAAATGGCGTCATGGCATTAAGAGAAGAGTCTAAACTTCGACGGCAGATGAAATCCCACTTGTGGGAAGCAAAACAACGAGCCAGAATCATCTAACGGTGTAGTTACTGCTTCGTTTCTCATTTTTATCATTTTTCAGCTTCCCTGTGTACATAAAAACAAATAAAAAACAAAACAGAAGGGTGAGATGACAGCTTCAGTGACAACGAGCAAAGTCGCTGCTTTCCTGCAGCTCACATCAGCGTAGGCAGCACCCGGGACGTTCACCCGACATCCACCCCGTGTGCTGAGAGCTGGAAAGAAACGTACGAAAGAACAGTGAAGACGTCTGACCATCGAATCTCACCTTTGGTTATCGATAGAGAGGAAATCAGAGCCTTGGGGGGATCCTGAATCGGGGCTGGTGGCCTCAGGGTCGTAGGACAACAAACCTGGAGTGGAAAATGTGCGCAAAGTCAGGATCATGCTGGTAACTCTTTAAAAACAAAACAAAACATGAAGGACAAAGAACTTGTGAAAGATCCTGTTAGTCACTGAATATGAGATGATTTAGGATATGTTAAACTTATTTTTTGATCCAAGAAAAACCCAGTACAGGCCTCATTTAGGTTAGTTAGGTGTTACTAGACTAGCTTGGATTAGTTGCTATAGTTACAGTGGCAGCATTAAGAGGATGAGAGTGAGGAATGTTAAGCTGAAGGTCGTTCAC
>NC_080720.1:32098351-32108351 GCF_019097595.1 Hemibagrus wyckioides
CCTGACCTCAACCCCATAGAACACCTTTGGGATGAATTAGAGCGGAGACTGTGAGCCAGACCTTCTCATCATCACATCAGTGCCTGACCTCACAAAATACACTTGGAATAGTCAAAAATTCCCATAAACACACTCCTAAACCTTGTGGAAAGCCTTCCCAGAAGAGTTGAAGCTGTTATAGCTGCAAAGGGGCGGGACAACTCCATATTACATTTATGTGCATGTGAAGGCAGATGTCAAACTTTTGGCCTGGCACACTAATATTACTGCTACTGGTAATACAACTAATACTACTACTATTACTAGTCCTACTACAGTTAACAATGTTAATATATACAGTAGCTCCAATCCAACTTCCACCATTTATACCACCTTCTTGTACCTCAGTCTATTCTTCTGCTTCTTCCTACAGCATCTGCTTCTACACTTACTCCTGTTACTACAAGTATAAAACCTACTACTATATCCACTACTAATAATATTAATATAAAAGAAAAATAGTTTCATATAGTATTTCAGTTTGCTCTGATTTGACAAAATAGTCTGTTTCTATTTTGATATAATAATAATAATAATAATAATAATAATAATAATAATAATAACTACTATTATTACTATTAAGAATTATTATTATTAACAATATTAATCTAAAAGGAAAATTGTTTCATTTATTATTTAATTTAGTGCTCTGATGTGACAAAATAGTCTGTTTCTATTTTGATAATTTGAATATACTACTACTAATAATAACAATAACAACAGTTCATCTTCTTCTTCTTCTTCTTCTTCCCCTACTTCTTCATCTTCTTCTTTCTCTTCTTCTAATCCAGGGGGATTTTGTTGAATCGCTGACTCTGCGGGGAAACCGAAGCATTTTGCATTGTTTCATTTCTCTTCAGCGCTTTCCAGTAAACAGAGTGGATGCCTGAGCCGAGGCGAAAGTCCCGTGGGGTTTCACTGCAGTCATATGACTTCTGCTCCTCCACTATCAAAGCAGCTACACGGCAGACTGAAAGACAGAAGCAGAGAGAGAGAGAGAGAGAGAGAGAGAGACAGAGCGAGGATGACAACGAGCTCAGTGATGTTCATCAAAAAACTGCTGATAAGAAGTGGTCGAGCGACGTGTGTGTCCAGGGACCGAGGAGAACGAGGACATACGGTGAGTGAGAATTATTATAGTAATACTGATGATTAGTTAATTCAGTATTAATTACAATTTCTCTACCTTTTGATCATAAGCTCTTATGGACACGCTCTGAAATGTCTTTACAAATGTCTGAACAATTTCACATTCACTTTATCAAAGTGAAAGTAGATGTATATTTTTCTGTAAAATAATTATAGAAATAAAACAAATGATTTACAATAAATCAACTGGGATTAGTATCATACTTATCACCAGGACTAATAAATCTCAAAACATAACATAACCTGCTTTGTTTACATGTTGCTGAAATTAAATATATTTATATATTTATATGAAATATATATTATTTATTTATTCATGAATTTGTTTATTTTTTTTATTATTAATTCATTTGTTTATTTCATTATTTATTTAACTATTTATTCATTCATTTGTTTGTTTATTTATTTTGTTTATATATATATATATATATATATATATATATATATATATATATATATATATATATATTTATTTATCTCTTTCTTTCTTTCTTTATATATTTTCATATCCTAAAACTATTTAAAAATGTCTTTTCTCAGGCCAAGATGGCTGAAATAAAACACACAGAGTCACACGACTCCGAGAGGTAATAACAGCTTATAACACACTTATACATGCATACGTTTCGGAATTTGGATTCAGGATGAGATTTACAGTGAAGCTGAATGTTTTTTGTGTTCCAGGCGAACCGTGTCCATCTCCAAGAAGGAAGACGAGGCGTTCGGATTCAACATGAGGGTAAGTTACAACTGATCATTGGGTTAGAAACACGACGCTGGAAATATCTCACTTTTCACCTCAGAGTCTTCCTGTCAGAAATAAACCTGGACATGATGAAGAAACTCTCTCTCTCTCTCTCCCTGTCTCTCTCTCTCTCTCTCTCAGACCTATGAGAGCAGCACTACAGACTCTGAGATGTTGACGTGTGTGTGTTTAGTGAAGGAGAGCAGTCCTGCACAGAGCGCTGGATTACAGACAGGTCAGTTTTTTCCTCATTAATCTGATTGACTCCATGTTTCTTTACACCATAAAATAAACTACTGCTTCCAGTGTACCAGAGTTTAACTCTCTCTCTCTCTCTCTCACAGGTGATGTCATCCTCAGTGTCAACAGCATTTGTGTAGAAGGTTTCGAACATCAGCAGATTGTTGACCTCATTCTGAAGAACTCCAGTTCCCTGAAGTAAGCCTCTGTGATGAATTTATTTTTGATGAAGTCAAGGACTTTTTCAGTACCTTAAAGAAGTACTCTGAATAAACACTGAGCGGTCAGTTACTGCGCTTAATAACCCCTGATAGTCACCGAGAATCAGTATTGTGTGCTGGATATGAACAGTATTATTAATGCAGAGCTTTAATAATGGTTGTGTACACATTAGACAATACGCTATTCGGAATAGCTTGGGTTGCTAAGCAACAGAACCTGGACAGAACCTGTCCTAGCCTCGTGGTGAACATTTTATAGGTTTAAACCACTGAGAGGTGCCGTGAATAAGACTGATGATCTCCTCATCATGGTACCTGTTAGTGGGTGGGATATATTAGACAGCAAGTCAACATTTTGTCCTCAAAGTTGATGTTAGAAGCAGGAAAAATGGACAAGCGTAAGGATTTGAGCGAGTTTGACGAAGGGCCAAATTGCGAGGGCTAGACCACTGGATCAGAGCATCTCCAAAACTGCAGCTCTTGTGGGGTGTTCCCGGTCTGCAGTGGTCAGTATCTATCAAAAGTGTTCCAAGGAAGGAACAGTGGTGAACCAGTGACAGGGTCATGGGCGGTCAAGGCTCATTGATGTATGTGGGGAGAGAAGGGTGTCCCATGTGATCCAATCCAACAGACGAGCTACTGTTGCTCAAACTGCTGAAGATGTTAATGCTGGTTCTGATAGAAAGGGGTCAGAATACACAGTGCAGGACGGGTCAGGGCTGTTTTAGCAGCAAAAGGGGGACCAACACAATATTAGGCAGGATAATGTATAATGTAGTTTTAATGAGTGTGTAAACTTAATAAGGATGTAATATAAAGTGTGTATTATATTTAATATGCATGCGAATGAAGTATTTGAAATATTTACGCTGTGTGTGTGTGTGTGTGTGTGTGTGTAGGATGGAGATTGTGAGGGGGACCTCAGTGAAACGAAAGGAACTACAAAAGAAATTGGACCAACTACAGGTAACACACACACACACACAGACACACACACACACACACACACACACAGAGCTCTCACTTTGCCCAACTGTGTGTATTATACCTCTGAACTCATGTAGTGTGTGTCGTTTATTGTTCAGCACTTCTATAGGGCTGTAGGAGTTTCGGGGAAATGAAGCACTACTTTGCTGACGTTTGTGTGTTTTCTGTTTCCCCATTTCACAGTGGCAGCTCAGAGACAAGAGGGCGGAGCTGCAGATGCTTATCACGCAGGAAGAGCGTCTAAGAGGAGGTGGGTAACCGCAGCATTGTGTGTATGTGTGTGTGAAAAGAGAAAAGATTTCAAAAGATATGGGGTTTCCCATTAGCAAAGCGAAGAGCATCATTTCCCCTAAAAATGGCATCTTAATGAACAGTGTGTGTGCGAGTATATGCGAGTGTGTGTGTGAGTGTGGGTGTGTGTGTGTGTGTGTGTGAGTGTGTGTGGGTGTGTGTGTGGGTGGGAAACACACATATGTAATAAAAAAGAAATTTCTGCATCTGTTTCATCATTTATAACACCCTCAGTTCACATGCTTCAGTACAACGACCTCGAACTCAGTTCAGCCAATCAGATTTAAGAATCCAAGCTAGCCAAACGTTTAGCAATTAAATCAAATTTTTACCAAAGTTTGTATATTTTTTAGTTTCAAACAATTAAGCTCTGTGTATTAGCCTCGATCTCTCGTGCCTCATAGATTAGTGGAGGTGTATTCATCTGTCACTTTGCTAATAAAAATAACAAGAAAACATACAGTTTTTCGTACGAATGACATCATAATTAACGTGTGCATGCTAACGCAGTGCCCTAGCCTTTAACCTTTAACCTTTAGCTTTAGCCTTTGTCAGTTTTGCTTCATTCAAATAAGTTCCACATGTAAGAAAACATGTAAAGAAAAAGCAAAACAAAACAGAACAGGATGTCTGACTTTCACCAAAAACTATTTCCTGCATCTGTTTCCTTCGTTTAAATACGAATAATAATTCTCATTAATTACAACTTCCTGCTTTAAAAAAAAAAGGTGTTGTTTATTTGTTTATTGTTCTGATTAAAGTACAAACAAGTAAAAGTCTCCAATTTACACTTTCACTATATTGCCAAACGTTTTGGGACGTCTGTCTTTACATGCACATGAATGTAAAATGGAGTTGCCCCGCCCTCTTTCCAGCTATAACAGCTTCAACTCTTCTTGGAAGGCTTTCCACAAGGTTTAGGAGTGTGTTTATGGGATTTTTTGACCATTTGTGAGGTCAGGCACTGAAGTTGTGATGATGAGAAGGTCTGGCTCGCAGTCTCCACTCTAATTCATCCCAAAGGTGTTCTATGGGGTTGAGGTCAGGACTCTGTGAAGTTCCTCCACACCAAACTCACTCATCCATGTCTTTATGGACCTTGCTTTGTCCACTGGTCAGCAGTCATGTTGGAACAGGAAGGGGTCATCCCCAAACTGTTCCCACAAAGCATGAAATGTCTTGGTATGAAGCTAAAGCATTAAGAGTTCCTTTCACTGGAACTAAGGGGCCGAGCCTGGAATTCAGGGGCCTGAATTCAAAGATTTGGAGGGGCATCCCAAAACTTTTGGCAGTATAAGGTATTTCATGGAAATTATTTTAATAATGTATTTATTTGTCTCTATTTTTAGGTGAGCTACACGGCACACAGCCTCGGTCCTGCCTCGCCTCGGAGGAACCCTCGCTTCTCTCTTCAGTTCTTCTTCTCCAAACCTAGAACTCTAAGCGGATGTCGTCACGGCTGAGCTAGTGTCCGAGCCGATGCTATAGAAAACACCTTCTGACCAATCAAAATCGAGCGTTGATCAGGGTGTGGTTTAATAAGACATGACGTTATAAAGCAGAATTTTGTCAGATCTCAGAAATCCTGTAAAGCTATGGCTTTATATATTTGAGGTATTTATTTAACTTATTGATCTATTTTCTTGTTTAAACTCTATTTTTGTGTGTAACTGTATAGATTTCTATGTATTTGTATTTATATATTAATTTATGCGTAAGGTTTCTGCTGTAAATAAGTCTAAATAAAGTTCTCATATTTTTTGCTAGCAGTGTGTCACTTCATTTATCACAAATCAGCCATCGCTTTCTCGCTCTCTTAGCATTTACATGAACTCCTGTGGCTTTTTGATCGATCTTAATCTCTCTAGCCCGAGCTTGCGTGTCTGATAACCATCCTGCGATCAGACACGTAAACAAGAAACGGTTCTGTTTCCTCCTACGCAGTCAGACATGACTTTATAATCGATTCAAATATGCGGATTTTATATTTGGTATTTTTTACATAACATCAAAACATCACGACATCAATCAGTGCAATTAGCAGCAACTGGATGTAAACAGGTCTGTCTGTGACAGGTTATAATGTGTCTGTCAGATTATAGTGTGTCTGTGAAAGGTTATAGCATGTCAGTGACAGGTAATGGTGTCTCTGGTACAGGATATGGTGTGTCTGTGACAGGTTATAGTGTGTCTGTGACAGGTTATGGTGTGTCTGTGACAGGTTATAGTGTGTCTGTGACAGGTTATAGTGTGTCTGTGACAGGTTATGGCATTTCTGTGACAGGTTATGATGTGTCTGACAGGTTATAGTGTGTCTGTGACAGATTATGGTGTGTCTGTGACAGGTTATGATGTGTCTGAAAGGTTATAGTGTGTCTGTGACAGGTTATGGCATGTCTGTGTCAGGCTATGATGTGTCTGAAAGGTTATGTCATGTCTCTCTGACAGGTTATGGCATGTTTGTGACAGATTATAGCACCTCTGTGACAGGTTATTATGTATCTGTGTCAGGTTTTAGCATGTCTGTGACAGGTTATAGCGTGTCTGTGACAGACTATAGGGTGTCTATGACAGGATATGAAGTGTCTGTGTCAGTGACAGATTATAGTGTGTCTGTGACAGATTATAGCATGTCTGTGGCAGGTTATGGTGTGTCTGTGACAGATTATGGCATGTCTGTGTCAGGTTATGATGTGTCTGACAGGTTATGTCTTGTCTCTCTGACAGGTTATGCCATGTTTGTGACAGATTTTAGCATCTCTGTGACAGGTTATGACTTCTCTGTGACAGGTCATGGTGTGTCTGTGACAGATTATAGCATGTCTGTGACAGGTTATGGCATGTCTGTGACAGATTATAGCGGGTCTGTGACAGGTTATAGCATGTCTGTGACAGATTATAGCGGGTCTGTGACAGGTTATAGCATGTCTGTGACAGATTATAGCATGTCTGTGACAGGTTATGGCATGTCTGTGACAGATTATAGCAGGTCTGTGACGGGTTATGGTGTGTCTGTGACAGATTATAGCATGTCTGTGTCAGGTTATGATGTGTCTGACCGGTTAAGTCGTGTCTTTCTGGTTATGGCATGTCTGTGACAGGTTATGGCATCTCTGTGAAAGGTTATGGAATATTTGTGACAGGTTATGGCATCTCTGTGAAAGGTTATGGAATATTTGTGACAGGTTATGGCATCTCTGTGAAAGGTTATGGAATATTTGTGACAGGTTATGGCATCTCTGTGAAAGGTTATGGCATGTTTGTATGGCATGACAGGATATGGTGTGTCTGTGACAGATTATAGTGTGTCTGTGACAGGTTATAGCATGTCAATGACAGATTATGGCATGTCTGTAACAGGTTATGATGTGTCTGTGAGAGGTTATGGGGTCTCTGTGACAGATTATGATATCACTGTGTATCAGGTGGTTAAGTCAGTCTTATGTCAGTTTCATGAGACATTAAGTTCAGTTTAATTTAATTCCTGAGGAAACCAACTTACATAAAGAGCATAAAAAAGGAAATGATTAATAAGTGTGTGTGTGTGTGTGTGTGTGTGTGTGGCCCAGTGACCTAGAATGAAGATGTGGGTTTTTTTAATTATTATTAGAGACTTATCTCTCTCGACGATGACCTCTACTTCTACTTCAAGAAAATATTTCCGTATCATAAATTTTCAGTAAACTCTTTTTTAAAAGATGTAAAAACTGACACTGACTATATATATATTCGATACTTCGGACAGTTTTTGTACATATATGGTCATTTATCAGATTTCTGTAACGGAGTGTTGACTCTACAAACGTCATCAGCATTCTGTCAGGGCGTGTGAGCGAGTCGGTGCGTGAAGTCTGTGAACTCTAAACCACACACGAGTGCAGGAGAAAGGACGGACCTCGAGAGGAGGAGGAGGAGGAGGGTAAATGAGGTTACTGGCCTCTGCTTTGTGGGTGAGAGCAGCATATGTATCTGTGAGGTGACCATCTGTATCTGTGAGCGAGGTTAAGCTATAAGCATGGTTAAGGACCGGTAACTTAACAAGAACAGTACTAGTTTAGACACTCCCTAAGTTCCTAGCCTCAGCAGAATGTCCTTCAGACTGTGGGAAAACCTTCATATATATACCGGTATATATATATACACACACCAATCAGACATAACATTATGACCACTTAGAGGTGAAGTGAATAAGACTGATGATCTCCTCATCATGACACCTGTTAGTGGGTGGGATATATTAGACAGCAAGTCAACATTTTGTCCTCAAAGTTGATGTGTTAGAAGCAGGAAAAATGGACAAGTGTAAGGATTTGAGCGAGTTTGATGAAGGACCAAATTGTGATGGCTAGACCACTGGATCAGAGCATCTCCAAAACTGCAGCTCTTGTGGGGTGTTCCCGGTCTGCAGTGGTCAGTATCTATCAAAAGTGGTCCAAGGAAGGAACAGTGGTGAACCAGTGACAGGATCATGGGCAGTCATTGATGGACGTGGAGAGCAAAGGCTGGCCCGTGTGATCCGATCCAACAGACAAGCTACTGTTGCTCAAACTGCTGAGAAAGGTTCTGATACAAAGGGGTCAGGATACTCAGTGCAGGACAGGTCAGGGCTGTTTTGACAGCACCAACACAATATTAGGCAGGTGGTCATAAAGTTATGCCATTATCATTGTATATTATTAAACCCTGCCCACAATTCACACCTCGATTAAACTACCTGAGAATACTAATTAGCATGAACCAACATTCACTTTACAGCAAAAAACAATCAACAACACAACGATTTAAATGATATGACTATAAAATGTGTATCTGGATTTTTATTAAGCTAGAGTATGTATATAATCTGTGTATCGTAAGGTATGTTAAGATATCGTCCTGCCACACAGCCTATTTTTTGATAGTTCTTGCCAGTTTTTGTACTTATATGGTCATATATCGCATTTCCGTATCTGAAGCTAAAGGAGCTCATCAGTATTCCAGCAGGGCGTGAGAGCCAGCCGGAGTGTTTTCTCAGCGAGCTCTAAACCACACACACGAGTGCAGGTGAGAGCACGGACCTCAGCACAGACGCTCCAGCGCAGGAGACCATGGCTGACCCTCAAGCAGCACCTCCTTCTGAACCCACCGACCCCAAGCCTGAGGCCGAACCGGCGGCCGGAGACACCACCACAGAGCAGAGCAGCGCAGAGGAAGGTAGGAAAAAACAATCTGTGTGGTAGACGGGCATTCGAGACGATTTGACTGGTGGTTAGTGTGAACGAGAGAGAGAGAGAGAGAGAGAGAGAGAGGATGTGCAGTGAGAAGAACTGAATATGAACAGTCAAGTCAGTGGTCAAGGGTCCGGTAGAGGTGTGTGGAAGCTGTGAAAGAAGAAAAAGATTGAATTTATTAACAGAAAACAAAGCCATGCGTCACACACACACCATCTTGCCTTCACACTGCTAATTATTTCTGTTCATGTCTATGATTCTCTACAAGGACACACACACACACACACAATATGTTAAAAAAGATATATTTTGTGATACTTTCACTTTTTGCCCATTCAAAGGAGTTTTCAGCGAGTTCCTACAGGCTCCATATTTGTCTATTCAAATCCAACTCAAATGCCTCACAAGTGCATTTGCATCATGGGTCCAGCTCGCGAGTAGCCAAACGCGAGGTCACCCTAAGTCCTGTGGCCTCGTGTATAAATCTTTATGTAGATCTGAATCCTGAAATTTTGCATGCGCACAAACGTACAGAGGAAACACACTCTGGATCTTTTAACAGCTGAAGAGGATCACTTCACTAATCGATATAAATAATAAACCTAGTGTGTGTGTGTGTGTAATGTATGTGTAGGTTGTGTGTGTGTGTAATGTATGTGTATTGTGTGTGTGTATGTGTGTGTTTTTGTAATGTATATATATATATATATATATATATATATATATATATATATATATATATATATATATTGTAGTGTGTGTAATGTGTAGTGTGTGTGTATGTGTGTGTAATGTATATGTGTGTGTGTGAAATGTATATATGTGTGTGTGTGTGTGTGAAATGTGTAGTGTGTGTGTGTGTGTCTCCCCATGCCTCAGTTCCTATCTCATCACCTGTAAGAAATGAAGCCATAAAAGGTCGAGTCTTGGTTTCATTTGTTTATTCATGGTTGTGGCGTAGTTCCTCGGGAACACTCGTGTTGTAGTCTGGATGAGAACAGGGACATGGCGTCCAGATTCCTGTTCCTATTCAAATGATTTTTTTAAAACAATTTGAATCGGGACTGATTATAGGGAGAGAAACAGCAATAAACACCTAATATGTCACTTCCTGTTTC
>NC_080720.1:32120851-32140851 GCF_019097595.1 Hemibagrus wyckioides
CACACACACACACACACACACACACACATTTTAGTAAAACATAGTGAAGATGCACACACACACACACACACACACACATTTTAGTAAAACATAGTGAAGATGCACACACACACACACACACACACACATTTTAGTAAAACATAGTGAAGATGCACACACACACACACACACACATTTTAGTAAAACATAGTGAAGATGCACACACACACACACACACACACATTTTAGTAAAACATAGTGAAGATGCACACACACACACACACACACATTTTAGTAAAACATAGTGAAGATGCACACACACACACACACACATTTTAGTAAAACATAGTGAAGATGCACACACACACACACACACACATTTTAGTAAAACATAGTGAAGATGCACACACACACACACAC
Organism: Hemibagrus wyckioides; assembly: GCF_019097595.1. Lineage (NCBI taxonomy): Eukaryota > Metazoa > Chordata > Actinopteri > Siluriformes > Bagridae > Hemibagrus > Hemibagrus wyckioides. Next base: position 32,121,251 of record NC_080720.1, read on the forward strand.
ACACATTTTAGTAAAACATAGTGAAGATGCACACACACACACACACACACACACATTTTAGTAAAACATAGTGAAGATGCACACACACACACACACACACACACACACACACATTTTAGTAAAACATAGTGAAGATGCACACACACACACACACACACACACGTTTTAGTAAAACATAGTGAAGATGCACACACACACACACACACATTTTAGTAAAACATAGTGAAGATGCACACACACACACACATTTTAGTAAAACATAGTGAAGATGCACACACACACACACACACACACACATTTTAGTAAAACATAGTGAAGATGCACACACACACACACACACACATTTTAGTAAAACATAGTGAAGATGCACACACACACACACACACACACATTTTAGTAAAACATAGTGAAGATGCACACACACACACACACACACACATTTTAGTAAAACATAGTGAAGATGCACACACACACACACACACACATTTTAGTAAAACATAGTGAAGATGCACACACACACACACACACACACATTTTAGTAAAACATAGTGAAGATGCACACACACACACACACACACACATTTTAGTAAAACATAGTGAAGATGCACACACACACACACACACACACACACACACATTTTAGTAAAACATAGTGAAGATGCACACACACACACACACACACATTTTTAGTAAAACATAGTGAAGATGCACACACACACACACATTTTAGTAAAACATAGTGAAGATGCACACACACACACACACACACACACATTTTAGTAAAACATAGTGAAGATGCACACACACACACACACATTTTAGTAAAACATAGTGAAGATGCACACACACACACACACACACACACATTTTAGTAAAACATAGTGAAGATGCACACACACACACACACACACACACACATTTTAGTAAAACATAGTGAATATGCACACACACACACACACACACATTTTAGTAAAACATAGTGAAGATGCACACACACACACACACACATTTTAGTAAAACATAGTGAAGATGCACACACACACACACACACACACACACATTTTAGTAAAACATAGTGAAGATGCACACACACACACACACACACACATTTTAGTAAAACATAGTGAAGATGCACACACACACACACACACACACACATTTTAGTAAAACATAGTGAAGATGCACACACACACACACACACACACACATTTTAGTAAAACATAGTGAAGATGCACACACACACACACACACATTTTAGTAAAACATAGTGAAGATGCACACACACACACACACACACACACATTTTAGTAAAACATAGTGAAGATGCACACACACACACATACAAACAAACAAACAAACACACACACACACACACACACACATTTTAGTAAAACATAGTGAAGATGCACACACACACACACACACACACACACATTTTAGTAAAACATAGTGAAGATGCACACACACACACATACAAACAAACAAACACACACACACACACACATTTTAGTAAAACATAGTGAAGATGCACACACACACACACACACACACATTTTAGTAAAACATAGTGAAGATGCACACACACACACACACATTTTAGTAAAACATAGTGAAGATGCACACACACACACACACACACACATTTTAGTAAAACATAGTGAAGATGCACACACACACACACACACACACACATTTTAGTAAAACATAGTGAAGATGCACACACACACACACACACATTTTAGTAAAACATAGTGAAGATGCACACACACACACACACACACACATTTTAGTAAAACATAGTGAAGATGCACACACACACACATACAAACAAACAAACAAACACACACACACACACACACACACATTTTAGTAAAACATAGTGAAGATGCACACACACACACACACATTTTAGTAAAACATAGTGAAGATGCACACACACACACACACACACATTTTAGTAAAACATAGTGAAGATGCACACACACACACACACACACACATTTTAGTAAAACATAGTGAAGATGCACACACACACACACACACACACATTTTAGTAAAACATAGTGAAGATGCACACACACACACACACACACATTTTAGTAAAACATAGTGAAGATGCACACACACACACACACACATTTTAGTAAAACATAGTGAAGATGCACACACACACACACACACACACACATTTTTAGTAAAACATAGTGAAGATGCACACACACACACACACACACATTTTAGTAAAACATAGTGAAGATGCACACACACACACACACACACACACATTTTAGTAAAACATAGTGAAGATGCACACACACACACACACACATTTTAGTAAAACATAGTGAAGATGCACACACACACACACACACACACACATTTTAGTAAAACATAGTGAAGATGCACACACACACACACACACACACACACATTTTAGTAAAACATAGTGAAGATGCACACACACACACACACACACACATTTTAGTAAAACATAGTGAAGATGCACACACACACACACACACACACATTTTAGTAAAACATAGTGAAGATGCACACACACACACACACACACACACATTTTAGTAAAACATAGTGAAGATGCACACACACACACACACACACACATTTTAGTAAAACATAGTGAAGATGCACACACACACACACACACACACATTTTAGTAAAACATAGTGAAGATGCACACACACACACACACACATTTTAGTAAAACATAGTGAAGATGCACACACACACACACACACACACACATTTTAGTAAAACATAGTGAAGATGCACACACACACACATACAAACAAACAAACAAACACACACACACACACACACATTTTAGTAAAACATAGTGAAGATGCACACACACACACACACACACACACATTTTAGTAAAACATAGTGAAGATGCACACACACACACATACAAACAAACAAACACACACACACACACACATTTTAGTAAAACATAGTGAAGATGCACACACACACACACACACACACATTTTAGTAAAACATAGTGAAGATGCACACACACACACACACATTTTAGTAAAACATAGTGAAGATGCACACACACACACACACACACACATTTTAGTAAAACATAGTGAAGATGCACACACACACACACACACACACACATTTTAGTAAAACATAGTGAAGATGCACACACACACACACACACATTTTAGTAAAACATAGTGAAGATGCACACACACACACACACACACACATTTTAGTAAAACATAGTGAAGATGCACACACACACACATACAAACAAACAAACAAACACACACACACACACACACACACATTTTAGTAAAACATAGTGAAGATGCACACACACACACACACATTTTAGTAAAACATAGTGAAGATGCACACACACACACACACACACATTTTAGTAAAACATAGTGAAGATGCACACACACACACATACAAACAAACAAACACACACACACACACATTTTAGTAAAACATAGTGAAGATGCACACACACACACACACACACATTTTAGTAAAACATAGTGAAGATGCACACACACACATTTTAGTAAAACATAGTGAAGATGCACACACACACACATACAAACAAACAAACAAACACACACACACACACACACACACATTTTAGTAAAACATAGTGAAGATGCACACACACACACACACACATTTTAGTAAAACATAGTGAAGATGCACACACACACACACACATTTTAGTAAAACATAGTGAAGATGCACACACACACACACACACACACACACACACACACATTTTAGTAAAACATAGTGAAGATGCACACACACACACACATACAAACAAACAAACACACACACACACACACATTTTAGTAAAACATAGTGAAGATGCACACACACACACACACACACACACACATTTTAGTAAAACATAGTGAAGATGCACACACACACACACACACACACACACATTTTAGTAAAACATAGTGAAGATGCACACACACACACACACACACACACACACACACACATTTTAGTAAAACATAGTGAAGATGCACACACACACACACACACATTTTAGTAAAACATAGTGAAGATGCACACACACACACACACACACATTTTAGTAAAACATAGTGAATATGCACACACACACACACACACACATTTTAGTAAAACATAGTGAATATGCACACACACACACACACACACACACATTTTAGTAAAACATAGTGAAGATGCACACACACACACACACACATTTTAGTAAAACATAGTGAAGATGCACACACACACACACACACACACACATTTTAGTAAAACATAGTGAATATGCACACACACACACACACATTTTAGTAAAACATAGTGAAGATGCACACACACACACACACATTTTAGTAAAACATAGTGAAGATGCACACACACACACACACACACACACATTTTAGTAAAACATAGTGAATATGCACACACACACACACACACACATTTTAGTAAAACATAGTGAAGATGCACACACACACACACACATTTTAGTAAAACATAGTGAAGATGCACACACACACACACACACACACACATTTTAGTAAAACATAGTGAATATGCACACACACACACACACACACATTTTAGTAAAACATAGTGAAGATGCACACACACACACACACACACACACATTTTAGTAAAACATAGTGAAGATGCACACACACACACACACACACACATTTTAGTAAAACATAGTGAAGATGCACACACACACACACACACATTTTAGTAAAACATAGTGAAGATGCACACACACACACACACACACACACACACACATTTTAGTAAAACATAGTGAAGATGCACACACACACACACACACATTTTAGTAAAACATAGTGAAGATGCACACACACACACACACACACACACATTTTAGTAAAACATAGTGAAGATGCACACACACACACACACATTTTAGTAAAACATAGTGAAGATGCACACACACACACACACACACACACATTTTAGTAAAACATAGTGAAGATGCACACACACACACACACACACACACATTTTAGTAAAACATAGTGAAGATGCACACACACACACACACACATTTTAGTAAAACATAGTGAAGATGCACACACACACACACACACATTTTAGTAAAACATAGTGAAGATGCACACACACACACACACACACACACACACACATTTTAGTAAAACATAGTGAAGATGCACACACACACACACACACATTTTAGTAAAACATAGTGAAGATGCACACACACACACACACACACACACATTTTAGTAAAACATAGTGAAGATGCACACACACACACACACATTTTAGTAAAACATAGTGAAGATGCACACACACACACACACACACACACATTTTAGTAAAACATAGTGAAGATGCACACACACACACACACACACACACATTTTAGTAAAACATAGTGAAGATGCACACACACACACACACATTTTAGTAAAACATAGTGAATATGCACACACACACACACACACATTTTAGTAAAACATAGTGAAGATGCACACACACACACACACATTTTAGTAAAACATAGTGAAGATGCACACACACACACACACACATTTTAGTAAAACATAGTGAAGATGCACACACACACACACACACACACACATTTTAGTAAAACAGTGAATATGCACACACACACACACACACACATTTTAGTAAAACATAGTGAAGATGCACACACACACACACACATTTTAGTAAAACATAGTGAAGATGCACACACACACACACACACACACACATTTTAGTAAAACATAGTGAATATGCACACACACACACACACACACATTTTAGTAAAACATAGTGAAGATGCACACACACACACACACACACACACATTTTAGTAAAACATAGTGAAGATGCACACACACACACACACACACACATTTTAGTAAAACATAGTGAAGATGCACACACACACACACACACATTTTAGTAAAACATAGTGAAGATGCACACACACACACACACACACACACACACACATTTTAGTAAAACATAGTGAAGATGCACACACACACACACACACATTTTAGTAAAACATAGTGAAGATGCACACACACACACACACACACACACATTTTAGTAAAACATAGTGAAGATGCACACACACACACACACATTTTAGTAAAACATAGTGAAGATGCACACACACACACACACACACACACATTTTAGTAAAACATAGTGAATATGCACACACACACACACACACATTTTAGTAAAACATAGTGAAGATGCACACACACACACACACACACACACATTTTAGTAAAACATAGTGAAGATGCACACACACACACACACACATTTTAGTAAAACATAGTGAAGATGCACACACACACACACACACATTTTAGTAAAACATAGTGAAGATGCACACACACACACACACACACACACACATTTTAGTAAAACATAGTGAAGATGCACACACACACACACACACATTTTAGTAAAACATAGTGAAGATGCACACACACACACACACACACACACATTTTAGTAAAACATAGTGAAGATGCACACACACACACACACATTTTAGTAAAACATAGTGAAGATGCACACACACACACACACACACACACATTTTAGTAAAACATAGTGAAGATGCACACACACACACACACACACACACATTTTAGTAAAACATAGTGAAGATGCACACACACACACACACATTTTAGTAAAACATAGTGAATATGCACACACACACACACACACATTTTAGTAAAACATAGTGAAGATGCACACACACACACACACATTTTAGTAAAACATAGTGAAGATGCACACACACACACACACACATTTTAGTAAAACATAGTGAAGATGCACACACACACACACACACACACACATTTTAGTAAAACATAGTGAAGATGCACACACACACACACACACATTTTAGTAAAACATAGTGAAGATGCACACACACACACACACACACACACATTTTAGTAAAACAGTGAAGATGCACACACACACACACACATTTTAGTAAAACATAGTGAAGATGCACACACACACACACACACACACACATTTTAGTAAAACATAGTGAAGATGCACACACACACACACACACACACATTTTAGTAAAACATAGTGAAGATGCACACACTCACACACACACACACACACTGAACATAAATATGCATAAATTTTCATACATGTAATTATCTGATCCATGTAGATTTTCTCTTTAATTTAATTTTAAATGCATTTAAAGTTTCATTACTGAGAATTTTTTACTACACAATTTCTTTTATCACCATGGTAACTAACGTGTTCTGATGCGTGTTAACGGTGTAGACTTCGCGCCGCTGGAGGAGGACGAGGGAGCGTCCGAGGAGCAGAAGGACGGAGCGGCGGCCGAGGGTCAGGCGGACGGAGAGGGGGCGGAGTCTTCTCAGAACGGGCAGAAGGACGAGAAGACGGCGGGAGAAGGACAGGACGGAGAGAAAGCGGACGGAGAAGCGGGGGACGAGCAGGACGAGGAGGACGGCGAGGACGAGAACGGAGACCAGGAGGCGTGTAACGGAGCGGACGGCAAACAGAAGTCCGGCATCTCAAAGTACTTCACCGTCAGCTACAAGAAGATCAAGAAAGGGCTCACGAGGCAGAGGGTGGACGAGTTCGAGTTTATGGGAGTGCAGCAATGAGTTCACACACACACACACACACACACACACACACACACACACACACGTATAAATATATACACGTATATATAAATATATATATATATATTAGTAGAATAAGGTGGAAATGGACAAATAGCAAAGATGCACACACACAGACACAGACACACACACACACACACACACACACACACACACACATATATATATATATATATATATATATATATATATATATATATATATATATTAGAAGAACACGAAGAACATAGTGTAAATGCACAGATACACACACACACACACACTTTCAGACACACACACACACACACTTTAAAGACCATAGCGGATATAAGAACACACACATACTTTAAGGGACATAGTGGACATGCACACACACACACACACACACTCAGACACCCACACACCCACACACTCACACACACACGCACAAGCTGATTCAGTTCTGTTTTACCTGTAAAGCACTTTTTAGTGAGACTTGTTAAGTTTTCTTCTGTAGTGAAATGTACATTTTTTAGGAGTATTTTTCTGTAACTGGATGTTCTGGGAAAAAAAACAACCTGATCCCAGTTCCCAGTGGTCCAGCAAATAATAATAAAAAAATCTGTGTACATTTTCCCCCTCCAGGACGTGGTGTGTGTGTGTGTGTGTGTGTATAATAAAGTAGAACTGTCCCAATATTCTACACCATTTTACCGACTCCGCCTCCTGCTCTGTCTGAACCTGGTTGTCATGGCGACGGAGCGCTTTCTGGGAAACTTCTCTCCCATCTTCTCTTTGTTCCGTGTCTCGTGTTGATGATGATGTTGATGATGTTGATGTTAATGTTGATGTTGATGTTACGGAACTTGTTGTACAGCATCACCTTCAGATCGTCTGTCGGTCTTTACGTGTGCTTTATAAATAAAATTAAACAAAAAAATGATAAAAACTCGACTCCTGTTCAGCATAAGATTTTATTTCTAATCATTTGCGTGTTCTGGGGTTTAATAAACTCATCTTTAACGTGTTCGTGTGTGTATCTGGGATTAGTGACGGATTTAAGAGTCTATTTTAAAAGAGACCGAAACTGGCTGTGATTTTGTGAATGTGATTTTGGGGGTGTGGTCTGGGTCTGGGAGGAATGCCCTTATATGGTCAATGAGGCTGTTTGTGCTGCAGTGTGTGTTGTGTTGTGCTGCGCTGTATTGTTGTGTTGTGATTGTTGTGCTGCTGTATTTTGTTGCACGTTGTGTTTTGATGTGTGGTGTTAAGGAGTTTTGCATTGTTTTGTGTTATTTTGTCTCGTGTTGTTTATCATGTTGTGTGTTGTGTTGTGTGTTACACTGTGTTACATTTTACTGTGCTGTGATGTGTGTTTTTTGTGCGTTGTATTGTTGTGTGCTGTGTTAGGTGTTGTATTGTGTTGTGCTGTGTTGTGCTGTGTGTTGTGCTGTGTTTTGTGTTGTGTTGTATTGTGTTGTGTGTTGTATTGTGCTGTGTGTTGTATTGTGCTGTGTGTTGTGCTGTGTTGTGCTGTATTGTGTGTTGTGTTGTGCTGTGTTTTGTGTTGTGTTGTATTGTGTTGTGTGTTGTATTGTGCTGTGTGTTGTATTGTGCTGTGTGTTGTGCTGTGTTGTGCTGTGTTGTGCTGTGTGTTGTGCTGTGTTGTGCTGTATTGTGTGTTGTGTTGTGCTGTGTTTTGTGTTGTGTTGTATTGGGCTGTGTGTTGTGCTGTGTTGTGCTGTGTGTTGTGCTGTGTTTTGTGTTGTGTTGTGTTGTATTGTGTTGTGTGTTGTGTTGTGTTGTGCTGTGTGTTGTGCTGTGTTGTGCTGTGTGTTGTGCTGTGTTGTGCTGTGTGTTGTGCTGTGTTGTGTGTTGTGCTGTGTTGTGTGTTGTGCTGTGTTTTGTGTTCTGTTGTGTGTTGTGTTGTGTTGTGCTGTGTTGTGCTGTGTTGTGTGTTGTATTTTGCTGTGTTGTGTGTTGTGGTGTATTGTGTGTTGTGCTGTGTTTTGTGTTCTGTTGTGTGTTTTGTTGTGCTGTGTTGTGTTGAATTGATGTGTTATACTTTGTTGTGTTGTATTGTGTTGTGTTGTGTTGAGTTGTGTGTTGTGTTACCTGTACTGAACACTAGATGGCGGTGTTGGTCTGTACTGCTCTGTCTGTCACCAGTTCCAGAAAACTGCTCCTGGTCTGCAATTGTACCTGTACACCTGAACCTGCACACCTGAACCTGCACACCTGAACACACCTGAACACACCTGAACCTGCACACCTGAACCTGCACACCTGAACACACCTGAACACACCTGAACCTGCACACCTGAACCTGTACACCTGAACCTGCACACCTGAACCTGCACACCTGAACACACCTGAACACACCTGAACCTGCACACCTGAACCTGCACACCTGAACACACCTGAACCTGCACACCTGAACCTGTACACCTGAACACACCTGAACCTGCACACCTGAACACACCTGAACACACTTGAACCTGCACACCTGAACACACCTGAACCTGCACACCTGAACCTGTACACCTGAACACACCTGAACCTGCACACCTGAACACACCTGAACCTGCACACCTGAACCTGCACACCTGAACACACCTGAACACACCTGAACCTGCACACCTGAACCTGCACACCTGAACCTGCACACCTGAACACACCTGAACCTGCACACCTGAACCTGTACACCTGAACCTGCACACCTGAACCTGTACACCTGAACACACCTGAACCTGCACACCTGAACCTGTACACCTGAACCTGCACACCTGAACCTGTACACCTGAACCTGCACACCTGAACCTGTACATCTGACCTTGTACACCTGAACCTGCACACCTGAACCTGTACACCTGCACACCTGAACCTGCACACCTGAACACACCTGAACCTGCACACCTGAACACACCTGAACCTGAACACCCAAACATGTACACCTGAATCTGCACACCTGAACCTGTACACCTGAACCTGAACACACCTGAACCTGTACACCTGAACCTGCACACCTGAACCTGTACACCTGAACACACCTGAACCTGCACACCTGAACCTGTACACCTGAACCTGCACACCTGAACCTGTACACCTGAACCTGTACACCTGAACCTGCACACCTGAACCTGTACATCTGACCTTGTACACCTGAACCTGCACACCTGAACCTGTACACCTGAACACACCTGAACCTGTACACCTGAACCTGTACACCTGAACCTGCACACCTGAACCTGAACACCTGAACACACCTGAACCTGTACACCTGAACCTGTACACCTGAACCTGAACACCTGAACCTGTACACCTGAACCTGAACACCTGAACACACCTGAACCTGAACACCGGTACATGTACACCTGAACCTGTACACCTGAACCTGTACACCTGAACCTGAACACCTGAACCTGTACACCTGTACCTGTACACCTGAACCTGCACACCTGAACACACCTGAACCTGTACACCTGAACACACCTGAACCTGTACACCTGAACCTGTACACCTGAACCTGCACACCTGAACCTGAACACCTGAACACACCTGAACCTGAACACCTGAACCTGTACACCTGAACCTGTACACCTGAACCTGAACACCTGAACCTGAACACCTGAACCTGTACACCTGAACCTGAACACCTGAACCTGTACACCTGAACCTGCACACCTGAACACACCTGAACCTGAACACCGGTACACGTACACCTGAACCTGTACACCTGAACACACCTGAACCTGTACACCTGAACCTGTACACCTGAACCTGCACACCTGAACCTGAACATCTGAACACACCTGAACCTGAACACCTGAACCTGTACACCTGAACCTGAACACCTGAACCTGAACACCTGAACCTGTACACCTGAACCTGAACACCTGAACCTGTACACCTGAACCTGAACACCTGAACACACCTGAACCTGAACACCGGTACATGTACACCTGAACCTGTACACCTGAACCTGTACACCTGAACCTGAACACCTGAACCTGTACACCTGTACCTGTACACCTGAACCTGCACACCTGAACACACCTGAACCTGTACACCTGAACACACCTGAACCTGTACACCTGAACCTGTACACCTGAACCTGCACACCTGAACCTGAACACCTGAACACACCTGAACCTGAACACCTGAACCTGTACACCTGAACCTGTACACCTGAACCTGAACACCTGAACCTGTACACCTGAACCTGAACACCTGAACCTGTACACCTGAACCTGCACACCTGAACACACCTGAACCTGAACACCGGTACATGTACACCTGAACCTGTACACCTGAACACACCTGAACCTGTACACCTGAACCTGTACACCTGAACCTGCACACCTGAACCTGAACATCTGAACACACCTGAACCTGAACACCTGAACCTGTACACCTGAACCTGAACACCTGAACCTGAACACCTGAACCTGTACACCTGAACCTGCACTCCTGAACCTGTACACCTGAACACACCTGAACCTGAACACCTGAACCTGCACACCTGAACACACCTGAACCTGTACACCTGAACCTGCATTCCTAACACTGCACACCTGAACCTGTACACCTTCATCACTGAAAAACCACTGACTTTTTGTTTGTTTATAGATACATTTTCTCACAAGTGGAATGTAATGTTATCAGTTTTCTCTAAAATGAAACAATAAGAACAAACAGAGAGAGAGAGAGACAGAGAGAGAGAGAGAGAGAGAGAGAGAGAGAGAGAGAGAGAGAGAGAGTGTGTGTGTGTGTGTGTGAGAGAGAGAGAGAGAGAGAGAGAGAGAGAGAGAGAGAGAGAGAGAGAGAGAGAGAGAGAGAGTGTGTGTGTGTGTGTGTGTGTGAGAGAGAGAGAGAGAGAGAGAGAGAGAGAGAGAGAGAGAGAGAGTGTGTGTGTGTGTGAGAGAGAGAAATAGAGAGATAGAGAGAGAGGGAGACAGACAGATAGAGAGAGATAGAGAGAGAGAGAGAGAGAGACTCATGTTGGCCTGCTCTGGTCTCATATGTGACTTGGCTCCATTTGAATAATGACAAATGTCAGCTCATCTTGGTGAAGGGCAGCATGAGTCTGTGTGTGTGTGTGTGTATGTATGTGTATATATGTGTGTGTGTGTGTGTGTGTGTATGTATGTGTATATATGTGTGTGTGTGTGTGTGTGTGTAGTGAGGTGTCCCAAAGCTCAGGGTCAGAGCAACATCCTGGTCAGTGTCCATCTTTGTCCCCTCCACACTCGTCCCAATTAACCTTTCGTGACACGCACCAGCTTTTTATCCTCAGCCATGTCCCTCTCTCTCTCTCTCTCTCTCTCACCCCGACTCTCTGACCCACCCCTCTCTTACCCCCCATTTTCTCCCCCTCCCTCTTTCTCTCTGCCCCCCCCACCCTGACTCTCTCTCTCTCTCTGCCCCTCCCCCTCTCCCCATGTCTCTCTCCCTCTCTCTCTCTCTGCCCCCCACTCTCTCTCTCTCTCTCTCTCTCTCTGTGTTGTGGTGGTTTGTTAGTAATGTAAAAGGTCAGCTGTATCCTGAAGCGCTCATCTGCCCCCCGGCTCTCTGAGGATGAGTGCAGGTAGACGAGGACAGATCTGAACCTCAGTGACAGACACTAATGTGTCATCTGTGCATACCAAAAATTTATTTTAGAAATAAAACAGCAGTAATGATGTAGTTAAGCTCTGCTTTTCTCTTTATTATCAGATCATTTACATCTGAGTAATAATTAGTGGCACACACACACACACACACACACTTGTCATAGAAAAGTTCTTTTGTGGCCATTTCCATAACAAACGTATCTACTGATGAATAATTTACATCAAGAAAAGGAATAGTGCGACTTATAAAAGAAAACAGATTTGCATTTCCTGAAGGAAACACGCTGAGTACTGAATACACACACACACAAAAAGAAGGGATACAAGGGGTAAAAAAAGGAAAAGAGAGAGGGAGGCGAGAGAGAGAGAGAGAGAGAGAGAGAGAGAAAGAAAGAAAGAAAGAAAGAAAGAAAGAAAGAAAGAAAGAAAGAAAGAAAGAAAGGACAGAAGGACAGAAGGAAGGATGCGATGAGATCAGAGTTTAAAAAGCGAAGCTGCTGATTGGTCAGCTGTAAAACACACATCATCACATTGGTCAAGAAACATCAAGCATCCTGGGATGGAGGAAGTGGAAGCATCAGTCTGTGTGTCATGGTCAGTCTGTGTGTCACGGTCAGTCTGTGTGTCACGGTCAGTCGGTGTGTTTGGACGCGGTTCGGGACGACCCACTGCGTCTGATCTGAAGGGGACACATTCACACCAGCGTCGTCACTCTGCTGCCCTCAGCCACAATGCCGGCTTTGTGCTGAGACACTGTGGAAAATATTTGCGGGAGAAAGAGAAAGAGTGTGTGTGTGTATGTGTGTGTGTGTGTGTGAGAGAGAGAGAGAGAGACAGAGAGAGAGAGAAGAAAGACAGTGAAAGTGTTTACTTCACACAGTACTGGGCTGCGGGTGGGGGTGAGGGGGTGATTTTAGTGCCTTTGTGCTGAGGCATGAGGCGGGGGGGGGATGTGTGTGTGTGGGGGGAATTTCTCCACTGTCCCACGCTGGACAGCGCATTCTGTGTGCTGAGAGCTTCTAGGGTGAGAGCTGTTGGTCACTCCCCAGAGGCCTTTCACTCAGAAAAAAAGCACTTTTATTTGATGCTGTGGTCGAAGCTGTAACTCAACAACAACAACAACAACAACAACAACAACTCGACACAAATAAAAAACAATCCTGTCTTTAATTCAGAGTTCAGCAAGTGAGACCAAATCAAAATGGCTGCTCACATCACGTCTTCAACACCCAGTACAGGAAGTGACATCATCACGTCTTCAACACTAAGTACAGGAAGTGACATCATCACATCTTCAACACAGAGTACAGGAAGTGACATCATCACGTCTTCAACACCGAGTACAGGAAGTGACATCAAACCAAAATGGCTCCTCACATCATGTCTTCAAAACAGAGTACAGGAAGTGACATCGTCATGTCTTCAACACCGAGTTCAGGAAGTGACATCAAACCAAAACGGCTGCTGTGTCATCATTAACAATAATCAAAGCAACACTTCTTATTTTGACAGACACACACATGGCGGTACAGTTCGCTAGTTAGCTGGCTAGCTGGTTGTTAGCGAGAGACGGACACGGCAGGATCCATGTTTATTGTCCAGTTAAAACGCCGTCACTCTGAGCCCCTCTGTCCGGCTCTATTCACACGCTCATGAGCCGAGAGTGATGTCTTTGTTCCCAGCCTAGAACCTCATCCAGGTGCGAACAGGAAGCAGGACAGACCCAGCCCCGGGAAAAGAAACGGGTCAGAAGGTGTCCCCCGGCGAGACGTTTTGATTGACAGCTCTGTATTGTGATGCGACGAGGCGGCCGCTCCTGCGCTAATACTCAATCTTATCAGCACACGAGAGGCCAGTGAAAGAGTCTCCGCCTGCCATAAAGCACAGAAACACCCACCTGCTCACCTCCACTGCCACAATACCGCACATCTGGAGCAGTGGTGATTATTCTGGAGGTTTCACAGACACATCCGGAGTGTGTGTGTGCGTGTGTGTGTGTATGTGTGTGTGTGTGTGTGTTGGGGGGAGGTTGTGGTAGGAACGCTGGACTCTCCCTTAGGACTCCATTTTAATTTCTAATTCATTAATCTCTCCTGTGCAGATGCTCAGGGCTGCAGGAAGACGAGTCTCGCTAGACTCCGGTCCTCACAGGGTCATCATCAGGGACACGCCCATCTGATCCGGCGGTACGAGAGCCTTAACCAGCGATGTGTTAATGACCAACACGCCTACACACACACACACACACCATGACCAACACGCCTACAGACACACACACACCATGACCAACACGCCTACAGACACACACACACCATGACCAACACGCCTACAGACACACACACACACACACCATGACCAACACGCCTACAGACACACACACACCATGACCAACACGCCTACAGACACACACACACCATGACCAACACGCCTACAGACACACACACACCATGACCAACACGCCTACAGACACACACACACCATGACCAACACGCCTACAGACACACACACACCATGACCAACACGCCTACAGACACACACACACCATGACCAACACGCCTACAGACACACACACACCAAACACCATGACCAACACGCCTACAGACACACACACCAAACACCATGACCAACACGCCTACAGACACACACACACCAAACACCATGACCAACACGCCTACAGACAAACACACACCAAACACCATGACCAACACGCCTACAGACACACACACACCAAACACCATGACCAACACGCCTACAGACACACACACACCAAACGCCATGACCAACACGCCTACAGACACACCAAACACCATGACCAACACGCCTACAGACACACACACCAAACACCATGACCAACACGCCTACAGACACACACACACCAAACACCATGACCAACACGCCTACAGACAAACACACACCAAACACCATGACCAACACGCCTACAGACAAACACACACCAAACACCATGACCAACACGCCTACAGACACACACACACACACCATGATCAACACGCCTACACACACACACACACACCAAACACCATGACCAACACGCCTACAGACAAACACACACCAAACACCATGACCAACACGCCTACAGACACACACACACCAAACACCATGACCAACACGCCTACAGACACACACACACACCATGATCAACACGCCTACACACACACACACACCAAACACCATGACCAACACGCCTACAGACAAACACACACCAAACACCATGACCAACACGCCTACAGACACACACACCAAACACCATGACCAACACGCCTACAGACACACACACCAAACACCATGACCAACACGCCTACAGACACACACACCAAACACCATGACCAACACACCTACAGACACACACACACCATGACCAACACGCCTACAGACACACACACACCAAACACCATGACCAACACTCCTACAGACACACACACCAAACACCATGACCAACACGCCTACAGACACACACACACCAAACACCATGACCAACATGCCTACAGGCACACACACACCAAACACCATGACCAACACACCTACAGACACACACACCAAACACCATGACCAACACGCCTACAGACACACACACACCATGACCAACACGCCTACAGACAAACACACACCAAACACCATGACCAACAGGCCTACAGACACACATACCAAACACCATGACCAACACGCCTACAGACACACACACACCAAACACCATGACCAACACGCCTACAGACACACACACACCAAACACCATGACCAACACGCCTACAGACACACACACACCAAACACCATGACCAACACGCCTACAGACAAACACACACCAAACACCATGACCAACACGCCTACAGACACACACACACCAAACACCATGACCAACACGCCTACAGACACACACACACCAAACGCCATGACCAACACGCCTACAGACACACCAAACACCATGACCAACACGCCTACAGACACACACACCAAACACCATGACCAACACGCCTACAGACACACACACACCAAACACCATGACCAACACGCCTACAGACAAACACACACCAAACACCATGACCAACACGCCTACAGACACACACACACCAAACACCATGACCAACACGCCTACAGACACACACACACACACCATGATCAACACGCCTACACACACACACACACACCAAACACCATGACCAACACGCCTACAGACAAACACACACCAAACACCATGACCAACACGCCTACAGACACACACACACCAAACACCATGACCAACACGCCTACAGACACACACACACACCATGATCAACACGCCTACACACACACACACACCAAACACCATGACCAACACGCCTACAGACAAACACACACCAAACACCATGACCAACACGCCTACAGACACACACACCAAACACCATGACCAACACGCCTACAGACACACACACCAAACACCATGACCAACACGCCTACAGACACACACACCAAACACCATGACCAACACACCTACAGACACACACACACCATGACCAACACGCCTACAGACACACACACACCAAACACCATGACCAACACTCCTACAGACACACACACCAAACACCATGACCAACACGCCTACAGACACACACACACCAAACACCATGACCAACATGCCTACAGGCACACACACACCAAACACCATGACCAACACACCTACAGACACACACACCAAACACCATGACCAACACGCCTACAGACACACACACACCATGACCAACACGCCTACAGACAAACACACACCAAACACCATGACCAACAGGCCTACAGACACACATACCAAACACCATGACCAACACGCCTACAGACACACACACACCAAACACCATGACCAACACGCCTACAGACACACAAACACCAAACACCATGACCAACACGCCTATAGACACACACACCAAACACCATGACCAACACGCCTACAGGCACACACACACACACTAAACACCATGACCAACACACCTACAGGCACACACACCAAACACCATGACCAACACGCCTATAGACACACACACCAAACACCATGACCAACACGCCTACAGGCACACACACACACACTAAACACCATGACCAACACACCTACAGGCACACACACCAAACACCATGACCAACACGCCTACAGACACACACCAAACACCATGACCAACACGCCTACAGACACACACACACCAAACACCATGACCAACACACCTACAGGCACACACACACACACACACCAAACACCATGATGCAGTGATTCTGATATCATACTCCACACTCATGAAGCAGCCATGATGAAGAAGGTCATCTCTCTCTCTCTCTCTCTCTCTCTCTCTCTCTCTCATGTAATATGACATGTTTTGTTACATCTTCATCTGAAAGCTTGTGAACGTGTTATGAAGGCTCCGTTAACATAACGCTTTATAAACATGTCGTTAACACGTCGAATCAAACCAATAAAATCTATAATTATCAATAGAACGATAATAAACACTTTCCTCTCTCTTTCTTTCTCTCTCTCTCTCTCTCTCTCTCTCTTTTTCTCGCTCGTAATACAACATGTTTTGTCTTCATCTTCATCTGAAATCTATGCAGTGCTTATGAACATGTTATGAAGGCTCCATTAGCTCTGAGGGTGTTGATGCAAGTCAAGGATAAAGCGACGTGATCGTGTGGTGCTGCTGGTTTTGGGGCTAAAGAATATAATGTTCTGCGGGTCTGAGGGCAGAGAGTTCTCAAGCCAAAAACACAGAGAGACCACTGTTTATAGGGACTTTCACACACACACACACACACACACACACACACACAGGAAATCAGTTCTACTCTATGAAACATGAGATCAGATGTTCAGTAAGGAATAAAACACGACGACTTGTATTTTTTATCCGTTTAAAGCTACATTTCGTTTTGTGCTATGTTCTCGTTAGCGTTTACGCCGTAGCGTCTCTCACCAGACTCCTCTTTTATTCCTTTTTTCCCTCTCTTTTTTTCGACGTTAGTCAGAAGAACGAAACCCCTGAAAATAAAAGCTGCAGCTAAACCTCTGACACTGGAGACTCATTCTTTGACCCGCATCATTTTTCTCTGTGGTGCGTCAGCCATCGTTGTTACCGATCAGCTGTTACCATAGAAACCGTTACGTATTCATCGCACATGGAACCTGTGGTTTTTGTTTGGGAAGATGAATCCACACACTCTGACCAATCAGAAGAGAGAATTCAGAAGCGCTGAGAGGTGTAGGAAGGGAATAAACCGTTTCCTGCACTTCCTGAATCAGCCTACAGGGGGCAGAATCACAT
>NC_080720.1:32145851-32150851 GCF_019097595.1 Hemibagrus wyckioides
AGGGAGTGAGAGTGTGAGTGTGTGTGTGTGTGTGAGTGAGGGAGTGAGAGTGTGAGTGTGTGTGTGTGTGTGAGAGTGAGGGAGTGAGAATGTGAGTGTGAGTGTGTGTGTGTGTGAGTGAGGGAGTGAGAGTGTGAGTGTGTGTGTGTGAGTGAGGGAGTGAGAGTGTGAGTGTGTGTGTGTGAGTGAGGGAGTGAGAGTGTGAGTGTGAGTGTGTGTGTGTGTGTGTGTGTGTGAGTGAGGGAGTGAGAGTGTGAGTGTGAGTGTGTGTGTGTGTGAGTGAGAGTGTGAGTGTGTGTGTGAGTGAGGGAGTGAGAGTGTGAGTGTGTGTGTGAGTGAGGGAGTGAGAATGTGAGTGTGTGTGTGTGTGTGTGTGTGTGAGAGTGAGGGAGTGAGAATGTGAGTGTGTGTGTGTGTGTGTGTGAGTGAGGGAGTGAGAGTGTGAGTGTGTGTGTGTGAGTGAGGGAGTGAGAGTGTGAGTGTGTGTGTGAGTGAGGGAGTGAGAGTGTGAGTGTGTGTGTGTGAGTGAGGGAGTGAGAGTGTGAGTGTGTGTGTGAGTGAGGGAGTGAGAGTGTGTGTGTGTGTGTGAGAGTGAGGGAGTGAGAGTGTGAGTGTGTGTGTGTGAGTGAGGGAGTGAGAGTGTGAGTGTGTGTGTGTGAGGAAGTGAGAGTGTGAGTGTGTGTGTGAGGGAGTGAGAGTGTGAGTGTGTGTGTGTGTGTGAGGGAGTGAGAGTGTGAGTGTGTGTGAGGGAGTGAGAGTGTGAGTGTGTGTGTGAGTGAGAGTGTGTGTGTGTGTGAGTGAGGGAGTGAGAGTGTGAGTGTGTGTGTGTGAGTGAGGGAGTGAGAGTGTGAGTGTGTATGTGTGAGTGAGGGAGTGAGAGTGTGAGTGTGTGTGTGTGTGAGTGAGGGAGTGAGAGTGTGAGTGTGTGTGTGTGAGTGAGGGAGTGAGAGTGTGAGTGTGTGTGTGTGAGTGAGGGAGTGAGAGTGTGAGTGTGTGTGTGTGTGTGTGAGTGAGGGAGTGAGAGTGTGAGTGTGTGTGTGTGTGAGTGAGGGAGTGAGAGTGTGAGTGTGTGTGTGTGAGTGAGGGAGTGAGAGTGTGAGTGTGTGTGTGTGTGTGTGAGGGAGTGAGAGTGTGAGTGTGTGTGTGTGTGTGAGGGAGTGAGAGTGTGAGTGTGTGTGTGTGAGTGAGGGAGTGAGAGTGTGAGTGTTTGAAAGTTCGAGAGTTTGACAGTGAGTGTGTGTGTGTGAGTGAGGGAGTGAGAGTGTGAATGTGTGTGTGTGTGAGGGAGTGAGAGTGTGAGTGAGGGAGTGAGAGTGTGAGTGTGTGTGTGTGTGTGAGTGAGGGAGTGAGAGTGTGTGTGTGTGTGAGTGAGGGAGTGAGTGTGTGAGTGTGTGTGTGTGTGAGTGAGGGAGTGAGAGTGTGAATGTGTGTGTGTGTGAGGGAGTGAGAGTGTGAGTGTGTGTGTGTGTGAGGGAGTGAGAGTGTGAGTGTGTATGTGTGAGTGAGGGAGTGAGTGTGTGAGTGTGTGTGTGTGTGAGTGAGGGAGTGAGAGTGTGAGTGAGGGAGTGAGAGTGTGAGTGTGTGTGTGTGAGTGAGGGAGTGAGAGTGTGAGTGAGGGTGTGAGAGTGTGAGTGTGTGTGTGTGTGTGTGAGTGAGGGAGTGAGAGTGTGAGTGTGTGTGTGTGAGTGAGGGAGTGAGAGTGTGAGTGTGTGTGTGTGTGAGTGAGGGAGTGAGAGTGTGTATGTGTGAGTGAGGGAGTGAGAGTGTGTATGTGTGAGTGAGGGAGTGAGAGTGTGAGTGTGTGTGTGTGAGTGAGGGAGTGAGAGTGTGAGTGTGTGTGTGTGTGAGTGAGGGTGTGAGAGTGTGAGTGTGTGTGTGTGAGTGAGGGTGTGAGAGTGTGAGTGTGTGTGTGTGAGTGAGGGAGTGAGAGTGTGAGTGTGTGTGTGTGTGTGAGTGAGGGTGTGAGAGTGTGAGTGTGTGTATGTGTGAGTGAGGGAGTGAGAGTGTGAGTGTGTGTGTGTGAGTGAGTGTGTGTGTGAGTGAGGGTGTGAGAGTGTGAGTGTGTATGTGTGAGTGAGGGTGTGAGAGTGTGAGTGTGTGTGTGTGAGTGTGTGTGTGTGAGTGAGGGAGTGAGAGTGTGAGTGTGTGTGTGTGTATGTGTGAGTGAGGGTGTGAGAGTGTGAGTGTGTGTGTGTGAGTGAGGGTGTGAGAGTGTGAGTGTGTGTGTGTGTATGTGTGAGTGAGGGTGTGAGAGTGTGAGTGTGTGTGTGTGAGTGAGGGAGTGAGAGTGTGAGTGTGTGTGTGTGTGTGAGTGAGGGAGTGAGAGTGTGAGTGTGTGTGTGTGAGGGAGTGAGAGTGTGAGTGTGTGTGTGTGTGTGAGTGAGGGAGTGAGAGTGTGAGTGTGTGTGTGTGTGTGAGTGAGAGTGTGTGTGTGTGTGAGTGAGGGAGTGAGAGTGTGAGTGTGTGTGTGTGAGTGAGGGAGTGAGAGTGTGAGTGTGTGTGTGTGAGTGAGGGAGTGAGAGTGTGAGTGTGTGTGTGTGAGTGAGGGAGTGAGAGTGTGAGTGTGTATGTGTGAGTGAGGGAGTGAGAGTGTGAGTGTGTGTGTGTGAGTGAGGGTGTGAGAGTGTGAGTGTGTGTGTGTGTGTGAGTGAGGGAGTGAGAGTGTGAGTGTGTATGTGTGAGTGAGGGTGTGAGAGTGTGTGTGTGTGTGTGTGTGTGAGTGAGGGTGTGAGAGTGTGAGTGTGTGTGTGTGAGTGAGGGTGTGAGAGTGTGAGTGTGTGTGTGTGTGTGAGTGAGGGAGTGAGAGTGTGAGTGTGTGTGTGTGAGTGAGGGAGTGAGAGTGTGAGTGTGTGTGTGTGTGAGTGAGGGAGTGAGAGTGTGTATGTGTGAGTGAGGGAGTGAGAGTGTGAGTGTGTGTGTGTGTGTGAGTGAGGGAGTGAGAGTGTGAGTGTGTATGTGTGAGTGAGGGAGTGAGAGTGTGAGTGTGTGTGTGTGTGTGAGTGAGGGAGTGAGAGTGTGAGTGTGTATGTGTGAGTGAGGGAGTGAGAGTGTGAGTGTGTGTGTGTGAGTGAGGGAGTGAGAGTGTGAGTGTGTGTGTGTGTGTGAGTGAGGGAGTGAGAGTGTGAGTGTGTATGTGTTAGTGAGGGAGTGAGAGTGTGAGTGTGTGTGTGTGTGTGAGTGAGGGAGTGAGAGTGTGAGTGTGTGTGTGTGAGTGAGGGAGTGAGAGTGTGAGTGTGTGTGTATGTGTGTGAGTGTGTGTGTAAGGGTGTGTGAGTGAGTGTGTAAGTGTGTGTGTGTGAGTGTGTGTGTGTGTGTGAGTGTGTCCTAATTGGTCTTTGGGGGAAGGTGTGCAGGTTAATGAGGACGTTAGTGTAGGTTAAAGAGAGACGTCTCGTTTCAGACTTCCTGTCGGGAATTGTTCATTCCAGGAGGATTCCGGAACATTCCTCGTGTCCTGTCCGGTCCTGACCGCAGCTTTTCCTTCTGCGTCTCTGCTCCTAATAATCCAGACCTTAGACTTTAACGAACAGACACCTCTCTATACACATAACAACCATATACACAACACACACACCTCTCTACACACACAATAACCATGTATGCAACACACACACACACAATAACCATGTATGCAACACACACACACACAATAACCATGTATGCAACACACACACACAAAATAACCATGTATGCAACACACACACACAAAATAACCATGTATGCAACACACACACACACAATAACCATGTATGCAACAACACACACACACACACACACCTCTGTACATACACAATAACCATGTATGCAACAACACACACACACACACACCTCTGTACACACACAGTAACCATGTATGCAACAACACACACACACACACACACACCTCTGTACACACACAATAACCATGTATGCAACAACACACACACACACACACACACCTCTGTACACACACAGTAACCATGTATGCAACAACACACACACACACACACACACCTCTGTACACACACAATAACCATGTATGCAACAACACACACACACACACCTCTGTACACACACAATAACCATGTATGCAACAACACACACACACACACAATAACCATGTAGATAGATAGATACTTTATTCATCCCAAAGGGAAATTCACAACATTCATGTACGCAACACACACACAATAACCATGTATGCAACAACACACACACACACACCTCTGTACACACACAATAACCATGTATGCAACAACACACACACACCTCTGTACACACACAATAACCATGTATGCAACAACACACACACACACACCTCTGTACACACACAATAACCATGTATGCAACAACACACACACACACACCTCTGTACACACACAATAACCATGTATGCAACAACACACACACACCTCTGTACACACACAATAACCATGTATGCAACAACACACACACACACCTCTGTACACACACAATAACCATGTATGCAACAACACACACACACACCTCTGTACACACACAATAACCATGTATGCAACAACACACACACACACACCTCTGTACACACACAATAACCATGTATGCAACAACACACACACACACACACACCTCTATACACACACAATAACCATGTATGCAACAACACACACACACACCTCTATACACACACAATAACCATGTATGCAACAACACACACACACACACACACACACACACCTCTGTACACACACAATAACCATGTATGCAACAACACACACACACACACCTCTGTACACACACAATAACCATGTATGCAACAACACACACACACCTCTGTACACACACAATAACCATGTATGCAACACACACACACACACCTCTGTACACACACAATAACCATGTATGCAACAACACACACACCTCTGTACACACACAATAACCATGTATGCAACAACACACACACACACACACACCTCTATACACACACAATAACCATGTATGCAACAACACACACACACACACAATAACCATGTAGTAAGATA